>NW_010407628.1:8820-16796 GCF_000710305.1 Buceros rhinoceros silvestris | reverse complement strand
TCAATGTGCCTACCTTCCTCCACTTTTTATGGTTGTATTTTTTGGGGGGGGGGGTGGTCAGTGTGGGGAAAATACAGATCAACAAAATAACTGTAAAATTCTGAAAAGCTTACACCAGAGCAGGGAGAGAGAATCGTTAGGTTAATTACTAGTCTTTCTTTTATTTGTAGAAAATCATTAACATTCTTTCTGTTCAGTTTTTGGATATTTTGGGCCAATATTAATGCAATTATCACCTTTTATTAACAGAAACCTCCATGTCTGTGAAAATTGAAAAATCGTTAGCAGTGAATCTTGTCTTCAGTCTTAGACAAGGTGTAGTTTGTGCCATAACATTAAGTTTCTCTCCAACCAGAAGATTTAAACCATAAATTTTAGTCATAGGGTTATTTATTGTATGCCTATTTGATAACTTCTGCTGAAATTGATATAAGAACACTAAGTATTTATTCCAGGTTGAAAGGCAACACAGCAGTTCAAAGCTCTGTAAAGGTGCATAAAGCAATTAAGTGAAGGTCAGATAACTTCTCCAAGCAGAATGATGGAGTTATGTGCACAAACAAGAGGATTTCAGTTAAATGCAAATACTGATTTTAATGGCATCTACACAACTGAATCATGCCAATGTGAGTTCAACAGTAATATATGCAAATTAATGATGTGTTAAATTATAATCACCTACCAATGCAGATATCCTTCAGACTTAGGAAATTAATTATTTAACTATTTCCATGCACATATTTCTTTATGATTGAATAGCATCCATAACAAATTATAATTTGTGTTTTCTCTTTTTGCTTTAAAATTTATTTACCTCAGTGTAACTTCTTTATCTTGCTTGATAAAGGAATTATTCAAAGAAAATTTCCTGTGTCTAAGAATGTTCACTTTCTATTCTAAACCTACTGATTTTTAGGCTCTTAATTCTTACTTAGATTATTCTGGGTATCTACTATATTCTGGGTGAACAATGTGACATGGTTAAGTTTCATGATCAAGTTAAGCATTAAATTTTGTACATGCGCAGACACATGCACACAAATGTATTAAAGACAGAAATCCTCTCAGTCATTAAATAGCTCTGAATACGGAAGCTTGGGATGGAAGACTTCAGGAAGCTTGGGATGGAAGACTTCAGAAAGCTTGCGTGTCATTCTGCATATTTGCATAACATGGTAGATCAACCCATCTTTTCTAGGTCCTCTCTACATTATGTTCTTCATGAGGAGATAATGTGCCTAAAGAACATTTCCTTTAGTGTCAGAGCAGGGAATGGAAAAAATTCTTGCTACATAGAAGATTATTTTTGACATAATAATTAATAGTATCCAGCTCATAATCTGTACACTGATATTTGCAGATTAAAAGTTTTAAATCTTTCCACATGTTTAGGGTGATTTACAACAAGATTTAGTAGATGCATATAATTAGGTTTTATTTCATGTACTTCTGAATTATTAGGAGAATCTCGAGGAGCTTTTAAAAGTGGCAGAACAAGACTCAACTTCTTTCAGATAATTCTCAGTCTATTCCCTAGGCATAGAGTTGAACAAAGCAGAATGACAAAAGTGAAATCAGAGTTAAAATTCTGAATTTTTCAGAACGTGTTCCAAAGAGTTAAAGCTGTATGGTATTTAAGTGGCATCATCACCATCTGAAGGTCCAAGTTCAATTAAAATCCAAACACATACTGGTCAGCAGTCACCTGGATCCTCCCTCAATCAATGCTCGTTACTCATGTGTCGGTACCAACAAACTCGTATATTGAAGAGAATGTGTTAAAAAATCAAAATAATCTAAAATGTGGTAAGGAAAATTTTGCTGTGGTTTCTATAGGATGCCAGATCAAAAGAGCTCACAGTTTTAAAATGTGTAAATCAGATGTTCTGTCTTCATAAACCAGGGAAAAATATTTTTTTGAAAGAGAAATTAACAGATTGATTTTTCAATGTTGATAATCAAGTTTATGGACAATTTTGTTCTTCATTGCAACCACAATATTGGGAAAAACTCTTTTTCAAAATAAATACAATCCTGTTCTGGACAACTTCTTTTAGATCCTTCTTAAGCAATGCTGTTATAATCAACCACTTGGAAATAACTGCATAAAGCCACAAACTCCATCTGTCAAAGTGACAGGGAAAGCTGAGAAACCTTAAGAAAGGGTAGAGGCTTAAAGCCTTGCTTACACGTGATTTGTTTGCTTGCTTGCTTTCTGAATAACCATCTGGAAATAAAAGATTGCATAAGAATAGTGGGAAGGATATTGTGTAGAATACCAGGAGGATTAGAAGGATGTTAAATAAACCTGAACCTCTTTTGCAACTTAGAATAAGCTTCCCCAAGAGTTTAAGACTCTTTTGCATGGTTTTGGAAGGAATGATGAAACTGAACAGCAACATTAATTGCATGTATGAAGAATCAGACTCTGTTGTCCAGGTAAGATGTTAATCACTGCAGTAAGAAGAGATGAGTTGCCACGTGGTAACAGATGTTAAAATAAGGGATCAGTGTAAGACAAACAAGCACGCAGAACTTGAAATTTAGAAGACATACAATGAAACAATCAAATTGTTTCATCAGGTGAATAACTAAACTGGCAATGAAACATTTGATATCGGTATCACCTATCTTGAACAGCCTAATATAAACAAGCATCTAAATGCTACGACATAAATTGTAAGTATCTACTGTCAAAGAGTAGTGAAAGAAAAACCTAAAATAAGTCAAAATCAAAGGAAATTTTCTTATTTGGGAATTTAGACCCTTCAACCCTTTTTCTGACAAAATAAAATGACATTACTTGAAATTGTAACTTACTAAAAATTTCTGCTTGAAATGTATACTGTGCATATTTTGGTACCATAAGGAATTATTTATTTTTATGACATGATAAATACAATGCATGTGTCAAAGTAATTGGGTTTTGGTTTGTCTTCTGTCAAGTATTTCTTTGCAGTAAAAACACAGACAGCATATTTGGTAGTAAGTTTGTTAATAAAAATGAATTTTAACCCATTTTAATAAAAGTAATGACATCTTCAGATTAAAAAATTTCAATTCATTTAAGTTTGATTGGAACACTTTTTGAACTAGTTTATAAGGTAATAATCAAGTATCTTGTTAATAAAGAAATCACACAATATTAAAGAAAAATGTTAAACAACTATTCATTAGGAAGCACTAACGTAAATCACAAGTGACTTAGCAAAATTATGTTTTATTCTCTCACCATAGAGGTGCTCAGTTATGGAATTGTCAAATTAGCAATTCTTTTAAGAGACCATCAGTATGTTTAACTTTGTATATGAAAGGTGTTGCAAGATATTCACTGAAAAAAGCTAAATAATTAATGAATTTAATAAATAAATAGATAATGTGATTGTCAGTGTCTAGTCATTGGAACTGTCAACTGCAATGGAAGTAGCTCTATTTCATCTCTGACCTCCTGGCTTTCAATTATGATCAAACACAGTCAGGATTAGCACAGTTTCCTTTTCTTCAGAGCTCAGTCATTATTTCAGAATCCTTGTCTTGACATTGTGTTATTCATGTTTAATAGGTCAGGCCTCTTTTAAAAACTTCTCATTTAAATGTTGTGGTTAAAAGGTTGCTTAATCTCATGACAAGCACTTCTGTCACAAGAAATCATGCCCCAGTTCACATGAGGAAGAACTATGTCTTTCAGTGGTCAGCTGCAAATGGCAATTATTCAACTCAGCTTTAGAATTATTCTCTGTATTTTAATAAAAGATAAATTTCAACTTATTTCTTCTTTGTCTCAATAATTCTTTGTTCTGTTTTTTCTTTGTGCCACAATAAATCAAAAATCAAACTCTGCATTACTAAAAGTAACAAGAATTCAAAGTAGCCTTCAGTGGCTCATAGAGTTGTTGATAATGTAAGCATGAAAGTTATTTGGAAGAATATTAAAGTATGATGTATGAAGAGCCAGATAACTATGATGATCAGAGTAGTAGAAAATTAGATAAATTATAAAGGGCAAGATCATGCCCTTGGGGATTAATAAGAACTTGTGCTACAAGCTTGTTAATTGGAACTGACTAGTGTAAAAAGATTCTGATTTTCCATCATCTTATGATAGTTTATAAACTTACAAATAATTCAGTAGTGAAAAAGGTAAATGTTATCTCAGAATATAAAGAGTAGCATACCAGCTATATCTTGTAGTATAAAGTACCAGTAAAGCAGTAAATTGTTAATTTTACATTAAAATAGAGGAATAAAAAACACATCTTACCGATGAGGGCAAAAGCTGTTGTCTTTTATATTCAAAAGATGTGGTTATTAATCTAGGAGAGAAGGAAAGGAGGAAAAACAATTTGAGCTTAAAGGATAAATTACTGGCCATTAGTACATTTAAATGTGAAATTAGAAGAAGATCCTAAAATAATAAAACACTGAGGCTCTATAGCAACTTTTCAGTAAGAATATCAGGGCAAAACAATAACAAGTAAATTATTTTTAAGAATAATCTTCATTAGTGTATAAAAGGGGTCTGATGACTGAAACTGAAAACAGTTGTCATCTTTTAAAGTCCTAGGGGAGGGGGCGCGGGTATGTGCAGAGTGGGGGAATGAAAAAAAAGGCAAAAAAATGGTCATCTTCTTGTTTGTCTATAGGGCCAAATACGATATTCTGGAAGGAAAAAATAAAATAAAAATTAAGATTTAAGAAATACTGAGGTCATTAATTTTAAGTAAAGAGGACGCCACCTCATAAACAGCATGAATAGCACTTCTGCCATCCTGGGACATTCCTGTGTCATTCACATATTACTCCTCTCTTTCATGGCAGTATGGATCATCATCTTAGAGTCAGCTTGCTTTCTTCAGCTTGAGTATAGACAAGTTGCTCCAGCTGACACTTAATTCTCTATGACTCTTTTTATCTCTTCATATCTTTTCAGGTGTTTAAGTGATCAAGAAAGGCTCTCAGTAGTGGAAAACAGTAAGTGACCAAACATTTACAAAAGACAAGGTTACCATATTTTTATCTAATTAAAAGACCAAACACTGCTCTATAGTTCTCTGGAAATGAGATCATCCAACACCAAAAATACAAAGCTTGAAAATCATTGTTACTCTTGTTGATTGCACAAATTTGTTAATGACTCTTCTGTGCTGTTTAAAAAAGTCTGTCTGAGAAAAAGTAGGTAGCTCTTACCATCAAGACTATGATGAACTATTTTTATAGAACATTTTATATCTGAAGAAAATGAGAAGAACTGTGACTCTTGCAAAATGCAGTATTAGCAATTTTGGTTTTCTAAGTGTTTTAACTTCCTCATTATTTGTTGTATTTCTACAAATAAATAATTATAATGGGATTGTCACAGTAATACCAACAATAATAGTACATGAAACCCACTTAATAAGCACTTAATTTTTCTTAGCCTTTGTTGGACTCAGAAGACTCCTCAGTACATGGCCTTTCTCAGCAAAGCAAATCAACATTGTTTATTAATTATGTAGCCTCTAGGCCAAATTATCAAAGAACTTTCAGTAGATCTTCTCTTTTTATTTGCAGAAATCACTTGGATATTTACACTTCAGGAATATATGTTAGCATGTCCAAATAGAATGACCTCCCTCAACCTGCTGACCACACTTCTCTTCATGCAGTCCAAAATGTGATTGATTTTCTGGGCTGCACATTGCTGGCTCATATTCAGTTTTTCATCCACCAACACCCCCAATTTCTTCGCCTCAGGGCTGCTCTCTATCCACCCTGCCTAGCCTGTGTTTGTGCTTGGGATTGTTGCAACTCAGGTGCAGGACCTTGCACTTGGCCTTGTTGAACTTCATGGGGTTTCAAGAGTCCACCTCTCAAGCCTGTCAAGGTGCTTTGTTGAACTTCAGGGGTTTTCAAGAGTCCACCTCTCAAGCCTGTCAAGGTTCCTTTGGAAGGCATCCCCTTCCCTCCAGTGTGTTAATTGCACCACTCAGTTTGGTGTCATCAGCAGACTTGCAGGTACTGTACTCGATCCCACTGTCCATGTCACTGACAAAGATGTTAGAGTGCTGGGCCCAGTATGGACCGTTGAGGAACACCACCCATCACTGCTCTGCACGTGGACACTGAGCTGTTGAGTGCAACTCTTTGAGTGTGACCATCCAGACAAATGCCCAAGAGGTTGCGTTACATTGTCAAGGGTTAGAGCTGAGGCAGCTACTAGATGAATGACAGATGCTCTCTATTACCCCCTCCCCACTTTCTCTTCCCTTTTCCCGAAGAGGGGAAAGAGAAAAGGAATAAGGGAGAGAGACTTATGGATTGGAAAAGAAAACTAAAACTTCTTTAAGGAAGATAACAATAACAATATTAAACATATGCAGACCTACACACAGTACCAATACTGCACCCAACCCCCTTGATGGCAACCACATCACCGTCACCACTGATGCTGTGGGCAGACACTGGAGAAGACTCAGGCTGGACTCAGCAGCAGATGGGAACCGGATTCAGGTAAATGGATATAGGACTTCACGACTGGGATCGAAGGCAGAATGTACAGAGTCCTCCTCAGCTGTCAACTACTGAAGAAGAGAGCAAGGGGGTGGAAGAACCTCAGCTTTATACTGAACATGACGTATTTGGATGGAACACCTTGTTGGTCGCTTCAGGGTCACCTGTCCTGTCTGCTCCTCCCTGCAGGTGCAGCTTCTTACTTACTGCACCCCCAATGTCACACAGGATTTAGGAGTGACCTTGGTCTTCATGGTGCAAGTAGAAGCAAGAATCTTTCTGCACCCCAACCCCTGGCAGTAACTGTCAACATCAAGCATTGTCATTGCTAGAAGCAGACCCTGTCTGCAACAATGTGCCGTTAACTTCAGCCAGTGCAGTCACTGAGCAGAGACTGAGCTGGAAAGAAAAATCACTGGACAGAACTAGTTCTGTTCTAACTCAAACCAGGACATTCATGCATGCTTAAATTCATCTTAGGTGCCTGAAATAAGTAAATAGCTAGAATCACTAGATTTCATTTAGGAGTATTCTACAACAAGACTTCGAATCTCACTCAGAATTTATTTTCTTTTTCTGTTTAGACTTCTGAAAATAATAAATTTCAACTATAGGACTTTAATTCCATAGTCTAACCAAAAGAAACTCTTAAAATATAATTTTTGTCTTCAACATGTTCAAAACCAGGGTCAGAATCACTTATATTCATTCCCCAGGTAAACCCTGGGTTTTACTGTCTCACATACTGCAAAGACCTTAAAGCACTTTAAGAAAAATTTGGGTCTTCTTGGTGTTTATTATCAACCAAAAAAACATAGAATCAAACTGCAAACTAGATAATTATCTAAAGGACAGAAAAAGATTCTTGTTGGAGATCAGCTTGCAGTTTACACACCTACCACAGGAGAAATACCACCTTTTTTCAAATCATCAAGAGAACCTGATATATTTGTTATTAAAAGTAAATTGCTACTTTATTCCATAATATTATTGCAAATTTCATTCTTATCCTGATTTGAGCTAAAGCTTCCTTGTTTTGGGAAATGGACAAATAGAATTATTCCACGCAAATACGATAATTCCGCTTTTAACTGGCCAAATAGAGTCAGGTGCAGTGTTACGTGGTCAAGGTTATCAAGGCAGCAAGCAGTGCGAGGTTCTCTCTCTTGCACTTCCGGACTTTCACGAAAAGAGGACTCCCACGAATCAGCTCTGCCAAGACCAGGCCGAAACCTGAGGGCTGCATCGTCCAAATCGCCTGAAGAATCACAGACTCTGAGCCATTACTGCCGTGAGTTCTCGTCTAGAATCGGGCATGATAACTGAGCTCTCCCAGCTGTTTCGTGCAGGGAGCCTTTTCTGCTGTTAGATTTTGCTTCTCGCCGCACGGAGGCCGCCCCCCCGTTCCCGGTGCGAGAGGGATCCGACCGGGCCGGAGCGAAGCAAAGCCTTCACTCCCACCTCGCTGTCGGCTGCCTGCCCAGAAA
>NW_010407628.1:0-8516 GCF_000710305.1 Buceros rhinoceros silvestris | reverse complement strand
TGAACTTGCCTGGAAAATGAACAGCTTGTGTAAACCTTCACTTCTTCATTTTTTTTCCTTTTTCTCCGTTTGTGCATATGTATAAAGTAGTTTCATTGTAGTAGTAGTAGTAGTAGTAGTAGTAGTAGTTTTATAGTTTATTATTAAAAGTTTGTTTCAGTTCCAAATGTAGACCGAGGTCTGAATTTCTTCCTTCCCCTTTAAATCCCCTCTGTCTACAACAAGACAGAAGGATTCGTTAAGGTAATTCGAGGAGTTGTTACCTCGGTCCCTCGACCCTTAACAATTCTTAATTATGTCATAATTATGTTTGTTCTTTCTTACAAAATGAAGCCTATTTCACAGAATAAGTATTTTCTGTTGATTACAGACTATCATAACTGTAAATGGGAGGAAACATGGTTTCTTTAACCTTTCTAACTAATGAAATGAAAGTATTCAATAAGCCTGTTACTGTTCTTGCTTCTATCACAATTTCATACTAAGATATGATTTTTTTTCCTCAATCAAGAACAGAAGCTCCCCAGATATATCATTCTGGTTATCTACTTACCAGCCTAATGTAACCAGACAGGTCTGTTTCATACCTAAATCTGTACAGTCTATTCTTTACAAGTGTGATAAGGAAAATCCAGTTTCCCCAAACTTCACATGGGCTTTTGAGGTTTTACTAAAATGATTCCTGCTATATTGAATTTGATTTTTTGAGAGCTAACATAAGCAGAAATCTCATTGTATAAGAGAAGCAGTCTTCCCAATTTCAAGTATATTTTCATAGCCATATATGAACTAAGACTTGAAAATCACCAAAGCATGCAAGAAATTGTTTAACCTGGATACACTGGCTGCAACCTTCTCTAATAGACTCCTTGAATATTTTGCTTAGTGTCTCAAATACCTTACAGCCCTACACATTACTATTTAATGTTTATCACTACTTTTTCATAGAGTCATAGGATGCTTCAGTTAGAACAGACCTTTGAAAGTCATCTAGTCCAACCATCCTGCAGTGAGCAGGGACATTTTCAACTAGATCAGGTTGGACTGAGCCCTGTCCACTCTCACCTTGAATGTTTCCAGGGAGGGCTATCTCCCACTCCTCAGAGCAACCTGTTCCAGTGTTTCACCACCCACATGGTAAAAAATGTCTTCCTTACATCTAGTCTCCAGCTTGTCCAGATCCGTCTTGATGGCACCCCCTTCCCTCTAATATGTCACCTGCACCACTCAGCTTTGTGTCATCTGCAAACTTGCTTAGGGTGCACTCGATCCCACTATCTATGTAATTGATGAAGGTATTAATTAAACAGCACGTTTCTATGTACAGATCCCTGAGGGAAAACATGCACTCGATCCCACTATCTATGTAATTGATGAAGGTATTAATTAAACAGCACGTTTCTATGTACAGATCCCTGAGGGAAAACATTTGTCACTCATCTCCATCTGGACATCAAGCCATTGATCACTACCTTCTGGATATGACCATCCAACCAATTCCTTATCCACTGAACAGTCCACTCATCAAATCCATATCTCTCCAATTTAGAGAGAAGGATATTGTGGGGGACTGTGTCAAAGGCTTTACAGAAGTCCAGATAGATGACATCCATAGCTCTTCCACTGTCCACAGATGCATTCACTTTATTTCAGAAAGCTACTATGTTGGTCAGGCAGGATTTGCCCTCGGTGAAGCCATGCTGGCTGTCTCTAATCACCTCCCTGTCCCCCATGTGCCTTAGCACAGCTTCTAGGAGGATCTGTTCCATGATCTTCCCAGGCACAGAGGCGAGACTGACAGGCTGGTTGCTCCCAGGCTTCTCCCTTGTACCCCTTTGAAAAATGTCTTGCAGTCCATCGACTCAGGAAGAGAGGTTATCAGTGAAGATCGAGGCAAAAAAGTTATTGAGTACCTCAGTCTTGTCCCCATCTGTTATAACGAGTTTGCCATTCATGTTCGTCAGAGGGGATGAGCTTTCTTTAACTTTCCTTTTCTGACTGACATACCCATAGAAGCCCTTATTATTATTCTCTGCATTCCTTGTCAAGCTCAG
This sequence comes from Buceros rhinoceros silvestris, assembly GCF_000710305.1. Lineage (NCBI taxonomy): Eukaryota > Metazoa > Chordata > Aves > Bucerotiformes > Bucerotidae > Buceros > Buceros rhinoceros. Next base: position 6,462 of record NW_010407628.1, on the reverse strand, counting down.
GTCCAGCCGTGCCTTGACCTTCCTGACCTCATCCCAACACAACCAGGCAGTGTCCCTGTACTCTTCCCAGGATACCTGTCACTGCTTCCACTGCCTGTGTAGTTTCTTCTTGCCTTTTAGTTTGATCAGCAGGTCTTGATTTAGCCATGCCAGTCTCTTCCCTTCTTTGCCTGATTTCTTACACCTGGGGACTGAGAGCTCTTGCACTCTATGGAAATCATCCTAAAAGGTCTGCCAGCTCTGTTCTGCTCCCTTGTCCTGAGGGTTGTTTCCCAGTGTGTCCCGTTGATTAACTCCTTGAAGAGCTGGAACTTTGCTTTCCTAAAATTCAGGGTCCTGACTATAATCCTTGCCTGACCGATATCCCTCAGGACTGGGAAATTCGCCCGTGCATGATCACTATAGCCCAGGATGCCTCCAATCTTGACATCACCAATGAGGTCATTTGCACTGGTGATCATCAGGCCCAGAACTGCATGCCCTCTGGCAGAGTTGTCTATTACCTGGCTTAAGAAGTTATCCTTGTTGCATTCCAGGAGTATCCTGGATTGCCTACAGCTTGCTGTGCTACTTTTCCAGCAGATGTCAAGGTGGTTGAAGTCCGCTGGCAAGATGAGAGCCTGAGAGTGTGATGCCTTCTGTACCTGGAGTAAGAAGACTTTGTCAATAGGCTGCCCTTGATCAGATGGCCTGTAGTAAACACCAATCAAAAGGTTCCATTTATTGCCTTGGTCTCTAATTCCTATCCATAAGCTTTTGACCTGCTCATGGCTATTCATCAGGGATAGCTCTTCACACTCTATCCATTTCTTGATATAGAGGGCAACATCTTCACCCCTCCTTCCTTGCTTATCTCTTCTGGACAGTCTGTAGTCATCAATAGTCGCACTCCAGTCATGGGATTTGTCCCACCAAGTTTCAGTAATGGCAATCAGGTTGTAGCTTTCTAGAAACGCAGTAGCTTCCAACTCCTGTTTGTTGCCCAAGCTGTGTGCGTTGGTGAAGGGTCACTTTAGGTGGGCTGGTGGCCATGTCAGCTTCTTGGAGGAACACCCCTTAAATTCCTTCCCTGTTGGCTCCTATTGCCTCAAGAGCCCCTGGCTCACCTCTGTAAGACTTCAACAGTGCTGTAGAGTCCCCAGCACATCTCAGAGCAACAGGCTTGGGCCTTCACTAGCATCCCGTCCCCCTCACCATGGTGTGTCATCCCACAGCTTGTCATAGGCAGGCCTGGTAGTATCCCCCTCCTGCTTCAAGCTTAGTTTAAAGCCCTGCCAATGAGCCCTGCGAGCTCCTGAGCAAAGACCCTCTTCCTCTTTTGAAACAGACCTTTGAAAAGGAAATAAAATTCTCCAGAAGACAAACAGCAATAGACAACATCAACAATAAACATTTTTTTTTTTTTATGTGAGGCATGTTCATATTATAAGCACCTTTTTTAACTGCTGCTGATTTGCATTGGAAAACATTAGTCACTAGCCTCAAATTTTGGCATTCACTAACTTTCTCTCAATTACATCTTTTAACTAATATGTGCTAAAAGATAAAAAAGAATTTCAAAGAAAACTCTCCTACCTGCTGATATCAGAAGCTAAAGAACTTACCCTCCATTTTTTCACTGAAAAACTGGTCTGTGCTAACTACCACAGGTTTGAAAATAAAAGTTTTCTTTTTTCCAAAGCACATCTCTCTCTACACCCTGCCCACCTTCACTATGGTACTGAAAAAGGTTTTTTTCTGTCTCCACAAATTTAATAAAGCTGTAAGTTTTTGATCTTATTTGCCATTAAACAAAGAACATAACTCCCTTGTGGGCCCTGTAATTTTGGGAAGTGCTTACAGTAATGATAATTATTTTATTATTTGATATTATTCTCCTGGGAGCACTCGTTAGAAACCAATTGTTCAGATCAAGAATGTACCCCAACATTGTTAGAGCCCTCAATTATCAGAAGAAACATATTAAAGCATAAAATCAGAAAGCAGATTTGATCCAAAATTAGATCTTGTTTAGGTATTTATTATAAAGTAAGTCTCTTTGAACAAGTGAAGAAGAATTATGAAATGAAGAAGAATTATGGAATAAAGAAGAAGGTTTTATTTCTCCATATACGGCCCTGTAGTCTGCAACATGGAAATTTTTTTTTCTGAAATGACGTGGTCTTATCCTCTGTGAAAGGCATAAAATTCTCAGCTTCCAGCTACCATATCTAACACTATAAATCCACGGAGTTTCTGAGTTTTCTCTTCAACTGGTATTAATTATCACAGTGTATACGCAGGCATCTCCAAATATTGATGGATAACAGCCTCAGCCCCACAGGATCCAGAAAACATTAATATTTCTAATGAGGAAAAAACAATTTTCATACAAGAAAAAAGATCAATATAATAGTTGTATTTTTACATGTTATTTAATAGTATGCAATAATATGTAATATTATTAGTCTAAGAAAAAGTATGAATGATAGAGGATCTGGAGTTCCAAGGAGCTCATCTTAGCTGTTTTTTAATATTTTTCTCTAGCCAGTTCAACTTGATGCTGAAACACAGTAAAGTTCTTATGAAAATGAGAATAACAGTCATAAAACAATGTAACCTTTGTTTGTTTATAAATATTTCTGGACAGAAACACCAAGTTCTGTCACCACTATGCTGAACACAGTTATTTGTCACAAGGTCCATGCTGACCATGTATGTCAGCAGGGAAACAACCAGTTAGAGTGAAGAGCAAACGCTGCATAGTGGTACAATGTCACGGCAACAGTAAAAGTACTTTTGAGGACTAAGTACTTGCACTGCTTAAATCCTTAAATTTGCCATGTCCCAGAACCACTTTGACCTCGCTGTGTTGTCAGTTGCAGCATTATGCAAATATAACACAATCATTAAACTCACATGATATGTATTAGAAATAAGGTTTATAGTGTATAACCCCTCTTTCCCCAGAAAAAGAAAGGTTCATTCCCGGCTGCTGTGAAGAAACAAAACCCAGAAGTAACTGAAGAAAACAAGAAGTCAGCTGTGTATACCAAGGTCCAGTGAACTACATAAACGTCTACCAGATCAGTCAGCAAGAACTGACAATCAAGATCTCCCATTTCCCAATGAAGACAACTGTGTCTAGAGAGTGGTAGGTTCTCGCTTGGTTGATTCTGCAGATGGGTGCTGTGTTAAGAAGTATGACTTTTAACTTATAAATAAGATATAAGGATTAATTTGGTGTCATCCTATCTTTAATAAAGTGTAGCTGGGTATTAGGGGTGTGCACACCTAGTGCACATAAATCATTATTTCCTTAGCTGACCCAGGAACTTCCTGATTAGTGTCTGCAAGGATGAGACACTGGAGTGATAGGAGACAATAGATGAGTTTGGGACAAGGTGACTGGCTCACTCCCTAGCGCTTTCACAACAAAACTTTTGATTAACTGTCACAGGAGATCAGATGGTGATTATTTCCAGAGTTCCTTGGATTCTGCCAGACAACTTCGGCTCCCTAGAAAATTGTCAGAGACTATATGTATGTTTATGCACTACTTTACATCCTGGATGAAAAATCTAACCATCCCAGAGACTCCCTCAGGTGGTCCTTGCTGCAGAATCAGCCAAAAAATATAAATATGGGTAAATAGCCAGTAGAGACTTTTCCTGCAGATCAAGAAATGTACATAGGACAATGTTTTGTACATAGAAAGGATAGCTAGAGGATATTTTCTAGGTATCTTAAGAAAATAACAAGTGCTAGATTTTGCATTAATAGAGTTGTCATATAGGGCTGTGCAGCAGCTGGAATTGAAAACAACAGTTCTTTTGGCAGTTTCACTTCATCTAGTTAATGGTGCTGTTACAAGGATACTTTCAATATAGTTTTTTCAGTGGAAGATTTCATTTCCGCAGTGAGGACTATCCTAAAAGGTCTGAGAAAGTTTTGGAAGCACACTCCTTTCCACAAAATCGTTGCTGGCTAGGGTGCAGCTGTGCACTCACCCTGCTTGTATACGTGAACGTCATTTTCTGTATTCAGTACTTGCTCTCCATGTTTTCTAAAGAGGTGGCAATTTCACTAAGAAGTTTAACATTAAAAACTTAAACTCAGCATGGCAGAGCCTTATGGATCAAATCTTTTATTTGAGACAAAAGAAGGGACTTACACTTTTTCTCATTTTCCTAGCAGTTCCGTTATGTCTGGGCAACCCATCTTTTCCTACCTCAATTTGACTCTAAACACTTTGTCCCGGTTTAGGGAAAAAAACCAGTTTTTCCTGTTTGGAAGGTTTGTTTTAAACTGGCCAATTGGAATATTCCCTTCCATTGTACTTTAGCACATCTCGTTGGTTGTAAAAATTTCTTGTGGGCATTGCTGTCCCTTTAAGAGCCGCGTATCAGCTCCCACCTCGCTCTCCTTACACTCCGGGGGGCATCCCTTACACTTCTCTTGGTGGTGTGTCTTGGCCCCGGCAAAGACTTCCAAGCTCACAGTTCTGCTATCCAGCTTACAGTTTGCTCTCCCCGGGCTGCCTGCCTGCCTGCCTGCCTGCCACTACTGCACCTGCTGGGCCTCGGAGTCGTCGCCACGGAAAACCCCTGTGAGGTGTGGGACAGACCCCTGCTGCTGGAGACGCCGCTCCTTGGAGCTGCTCCATTCCCTGCTGCTGCTGCCGCCGCTTAGCTGCTTTTGTCTTCAGTGAGTCTCCTCCATCCCCTGCTGCTGCTGCCGCCGCTTCGCTGCTTTTGTCTTCAATACCCCACGACCAGACTGGTAGGACAATGCAGACACCGGCTTTCCACCTGGTACCCCAGCGTTTTGTAACAGCCGCGAGTCCTTTCCACCTCCACGAAAACCCACGGGGCTGCCATCATTTTGAACACTGCTTTGGTATTGGTTTCCTTTTGTCTCCTCAACCGTGCTTAACCCTCGCTTTCCATCCCACACAAACTCGCTAACATTTACTTTGTTTTCTGTATATAATATATTTTATTCTAGTGTTATTAAACTTGTTTCAGTTTTCCAAATGTTCAGATCTCTGACAAATTTTTTCTTCCTTTCCTATATCTGCTTTTAACTTTTTCTCTCCAGATGCAGGAGAGAGGGGTTTAGAGATAGGAGAGGACTCATGTCTGTGATTGGCTTACCTCAGCCAACCAGTGACACAATTTGATGAGGCATTAAGGACTTTGTAATAGATTTCACGTTGAAGCTAAAGCTTAAAGACACATCTTTAAAATGTCACATCCATGTTTCACACACCACTAAAAAATAATTTTTTATAACAATCAGTTTCCATTCATATGTAGCAGCAGGTGGCACTCAGGAAGATGGGCATCAGTTATTTCTGATATTTGTATTTAATAGCTTATAAACCATAATACATTGAAATCATACAGAAGAATCATTTCATCTGTCTTTGAAATGTTCTCTTATTCCCAAGAAAAAACAAAAAGTTGTGTTTGACCTTCTGTCAAAGGTTAGGGCTGTACTGGAACTAGATTAATGATAGATGCTCTCTATTAACTCCTCTCCCTCCCCAAAGAGGAAGGGAAAGGGAGTAAGTGAGAAAGGCTTACAGGTTGGAAAAGAAAATTATAATTGCTTTCATAAAAATAATAACAATCAAATGAAACATATACAGATATAGACAAAGCTAATATTGAACCCAGCCCCCCTGATGGCAACAACATCACTGTCACCACTGATGCTGTAGGCAGGCACAGAGGATGGTCCAGACTGGACTCAGTGGCAGATGGGAACTGGATTCAGGAGCTGGATTCTGGAACTGGATTCAGGAATGTATGGACTAGGTTAGCCAATGTGGCACCCATCTAGAAGAAAGGCCAGAAGGAGGACCCAGGGAACTACAGGGCCGTCAATCTGACTTTAGTGCCAGGGAAAGTCATGGAGCAGATCACCCTGAGTGCCGTCACTTAGCATGTACAGGACAGCCAGGTGATCAGGCCCAGTAAGCATGAGTTTATAAAGGGCAGGTCCTGCTTGAAGAACTTGATCTCCTTCTACGACAAGGGGACCTGCTAAGTGGCTGAGGGAAGAGCTGTGAATACTGTCTACCTGGACTTTAGTGAAGCCTTTGACACTATTTCCCTCAGAATTCTCCTGGAGAAAATGAGGACCCAGAGAACTACAGCTCTGTCAGCCTGACCTCTGTGCCAGGGAAAGTCATGGAGCAGATCATCATGAGTTCCATGACTCGGCATGTACAAGACAACAAGATCAGGCCCAGTCAGTGCGGGTTTATGAAGGGTAGGTCCTCTTTGACCAACTTGATCTCCTTTTACTATAAGGTGACCTGCTTGTTGGATGAGAGAAGGGCAGTGGATGTTTTCAACCTGGATTTTAGTAAGCCCTTTGACCCCATTTCCCACAGCATTCTCTTGGAGAAACTGGCTGCCTATGGCTTGGATGGGTGTACCCTCCACTGGATAAAAAACTGGCTGGATGGTCAGG
>NW_010407627.1:32742-40528 GCF_000710305.1 Buceros rhinoceros silvestris | reverse complement strand
GCCCCAGCCCGTCGCCTAGCTGGTCAGCCCCGCGGTGCTTTCCGCAGGGCACTCGTGGTCCTGGGTGTGAATTCAGGTGGTTAGGAGAAAAAAGAAATTTCCCAGGTGCGGAGGGGAGTTCAGAGCAAGGAATTATATAAGGCACCCCCAGGACGCTTTCCCAGTGAGCGTTTGCATAATGGAGACAGTTGGGGTAATACGTTTAGGAGATTATTTTATAATCTCTGTGCTTTGTTTGTGGAAGACGTGAGGATGCTCGTACTTCTCCAGCTTTTAAAAAGAGCATTACTCATTCCTACTAATACAGCCATATTACGTCTGCCTTTTTTATCTTAAGATTGTAACTTAAGTAGTTTCACGCTGATCGCCACTTGCAGAGTTTCCAACAAATGCCATGTGAATCCAGGAAGTTTAGCATTTGATTTTTCTTTTCAAGGTGCTCAGTGAATTTCTCTTGCCTTCCCCAGCTCTTCCTCTTGCACTAGCTCTCCTAGTATTAGACAGTCACCATAAAACAGATTTCTCAGAAATGTGGCTGTAATGTAGATCCCAGAGATGGGTAAGGAGTATTTCCCTTGAGCTGCCAAAGACTAGTCCAGCCTATCAAATGTGACGGTGGGATCTAGGTTGCAGGTCAGCAGGGCAAGTTGCTGTGGTCCACAACCAGGCTGGGGTTCCTGAATTCTGCTCACGGGTTTGACATCAGCACTTCCTGTGGCTTTAGGTAATTCAGTAGTTTCTTTGCAGATCACACACATCTTTCATTTTCAACTAGAAGTTTCCATAGCAAGAATCACCTACAGTGCCTCAGTTTTTTATGATTGTGAAATGAGGATAAATGCTTAGTTAATTCCTTTAAAGCAGTGGAGAATCTTTGGAGAATTTTTCAAATTAGAAGCTGCCAGGGTCAGGCACGAGTAATAACTATCAAATTTTATTAGAATGGGGTAAAACTATAATGATGTAGTGGAGGTATTTCTTTTCATGTGGGTGCAAAGGACAAGACACCAGAATTTAGTTTGCATATGTTTCCTGTCTCTGTTCACAAAGTAGGATTATTAGTCTTACCATTCTGGTCAAAGTCTGGTTGTAGTTAACTCTGTTTTAGCTTCCAAAAATAAAAACTTCAGGGCATCAACTAAAAGCTGTTCAGAAAAGCTGGTGCAGAATGAGCACAGCATTCTTTTTAGATAAGACAGTGTTTCGGTTCTAGGCAAGTTTGTAAACAGTTTGAGAATCTGCTACAGCTTGCTGCATAAGTTAGAGTAGTTATAATTATTTTCAGGAAGACAGAAATAATTTTCCTGTATAATTTATCAGCACCCGTGCAGAATTGCTCAGAGAGATGGCTTGTGAAAATACAGAGGAGCCTTTGGGCTTTTTCCCTCACTTCACTTATCAGGGCTTGACTCTGCTGTCTTTAAAGTCATGGCAAACTCTGAGTAACCTCTGCAGCAGATCTTGTTGCTCCAAGGAGCAAGTGGCAAAGATCGAAATCAGTTTCACCTTGGCTATCAAGTGACTTTCTATGTTTAAGCTTATAAATCAGTGCATGAGTTTCCTTCAGTCAACTTACAGTATTCTCTTTGGTAACACTGCATAAAAGCTGAAAATTCCTTGAATTAAATCAAGGATGAATTTGTTCTTCCTATAGCTTGTATATCATTCTGTGAATTGTGCTCAACAAACGTGCGTTTGTGACAGACTGCAGTGATGTCTTGTGGTTAAATGTATGGTCTGTTTTTTGGTATTAGCTGGTTTGTATGCTAATGAAAATAAAATGGAAGCCCAAGCAGGTGTAGTCTAATCTAATTCCAATCAAAAGATTTCTGTCATTAAGAAAGCTTATTATGTATACATGGATTGGCATTATCTTTACTGTATAGAAATATCCTGCTGCCACTCTGGTTCCAAGTGTGTATTCCTCTCAAGACATTCTCATGACAGTTGTTTCCTCCTAGAGGGTAGTGATTTCCTCCCATTAATATCAGTTCGTTCCAAAATTATACTTTCTGTTGCTTGCAATTGTAGTTTTGAAGTTGTATCTGAGTACAGTTTAAATAATATTAAACTTTTGGCTTCGAGACGCAAGTTAAGTACTCGTGGCAGTAGAGCACTTTGAATACTTGAGATGACACGTGCACTACGAGTACTTCTATTCTTATAAAAACTGTAGGTTTTTATTTCTTGGTTTCTAATGTAATGCTTCAGTTTCACAATGAATGACCCCTTTCTCCAGCTGATTCTTGTTTTTAACCTTGAAAAACGCAGCTGGTATACTTGTGCAAACAGGCTGGATCAAAGAAAATCTTTCTGTTTTAGAGCAGTGGCCTGTGGAGTTTGTTGTAGTCAGGCTGCACTTACTCCACAGACGTAAGTTAAAAACAAAATGAAAATTAGGAACTTGGTTACATGTTGACCACTCAGCAGTAATGCATTGGCCCCAAAAGATGGAGAACCACCACCTATGAGAGTTCATATGCAGAATACAAACACAGGTCACGGGTTTTTTTTCTTGTGGCACGTGTCAGTTTGTTTGAAGTGTTGATATTATGATCTATAATAGTGAAAGCTCATAAGAATACTCTTCCATTTTGAGAGTGCTTGTTTTGCTAGCAGGAAATGGAAGGCAGCCTCTGCTCTGATTAAGCTTAACTACATACTTAGGCGTGTAGTTGGGCAACGAACTGCGAACACAACCTGCTGGACTCTTTGCGATACCTAGCAGTAGTAGCACAATGACAAGCTATATAAGGTACGCAGGCTCTAAGGTAAATGAATTTAATTAAGTACTGTCCACTTAGCTACCTTGTTGTCAGAATGCAGTTGTGCCTCCCAATATATTCAATTTTCTCACTCAGTTTCTCTGAAGAATTGCCATGTGGAGTTATGTGTCAAGTTTTGGGGTCTGCCAAACACCAAATGGAACCAACCGCAGATTGTCTTCTGGACATTGGCTCACAAATAAAGGAGGCAGGACAGTGTGAAGCTTCAGGCATGGCTGTGTGCATTATTGCTTTGGGGAAGATAGGGATAAACCTGCCGGGTTTTTATTTAAAAATGTAATTGGTAGCCTCAGACATTAGAGGAATAAAAGCTAAGGGGAAAAAAGTGCTTTCTACCTTGAGAGCTCTTTTGCTAGTTTTCTTACAAGAGATCCAAGTCAACCTAATAAACTGCTTGGCCCAAAAAGGTAATTTTAATCATTTTAAAGTTTTTGCTAAAACAATGAGACTTCTAACAATACCAGCATATTAGTTCTAGCCAGCCAGAATACACCAATTTTAGCCAATACAAAATGTTGTATTAGCATTTCCTAAAACCGAGGCTGATTTTGGGAGAGGTCTTGTCCTGAAAACACGAACACAGAGGGAACTGTGTTTAGACTGCATCTTTTTTTGCTTCAGCGATGTTCCTCGAAGTGTGCTTCTGAAGCAACCAGGGAGGTTAGGTTACTCCTTACTGGCCTTTCTTAATGAGTACTGTTCCTGTGTTCAAGGCAATATTTGTTACTTTTTGATATTACGTGAGACTGACACTATCCGATTTTGTCTTTAGCTTTAGGTTAAAGGCTTCATTCAAAGTATATTTCCTGAGAACAGAGTATTCGGAGGTAGTTTCAGATGTCTGTGAGGAACATCTGGCTTTCTGTAGCATCAAAATAAAAGTGGGAAGAGAAGGGACAAAAGAACAGCTGAAACCTGAAGGAAACAAAGTGATAATAACAGAAATGAGAAAGCTATCAAGACAGGAATAGAGGGGAAGAAAAATCCCTTAAGGGAAATGTGTGGAGGGAGAGAAATACTAGAACCAAAGGAAAGACAGGGATAGTGGATGAGTGGAACTACAGAGGACAGAAATAGGAGAAAGAAATTATTAACTCTACTGTGTGCCCTGCCCCCCCCTCCCCCCCAAAAGTTAAGAAAATAGTTGGGGTATAAATGTGAATAAAATCAGATAATTTTTACCCTCATTTTCTGTAGTACGTTTTGGTGGCTGCTGACAGCCCTTGAGAAGACTCAGTAAAGTCTTCTGTCTTAAGGAAGATGGAAAGCTGATTTTATTTCTGGAAGTTCTGAGAATTTAATTATTTGTAAATATCTTTTAAAAAAAAGATACTGACATAAACTAGCATTTGTTTAATAAAGGGGAAAATAATGCCGTCACTGTTTGATAGGAGAGAAAGCTGTGGAGATTTATCTACGGCATTTGTCAAGTAGGTTGGTTGTTATCCCTTCTTAACTCTGTCACAGGATGTAGTTCATGTTTTAGGATAACAAAGAGACATTAGACAGTGACCCAGTTACTTATGTAAGAGAAAACCCACTTTCCACTGTGGACTAGTCCGCCTGGGTCTGTTCACATGCTGTGTGCTCAAGAAATCGAGCATCCCTGATGTCTTTAGGCTGTTGGAGGCATTATGTTTCAGATTCTAACCTGCTTCCAGATTAAAATAGATTAGGAACTACAACTAACCTTCTGGAAATTAGGAGTCTGAAAATGTTGATGTATGTTTTCTAGATAATGGAAAAATTTTTTTAATGACCGTTTAAATTTTAATTAGACAAGGAGCTTTTCCTAGTAAGGGATTTTATAAGTAGCAGCTTTTGCTGCAAGGACAATCTCTCAGGGCCTCTTTTTGTTAAATATGGTCTAGAAAATAGTTTCTGTTTACAAATTTTAGTATAATGGCAACCAAACAAAATTTGTTTTGGTATAGTTAAATGATAGTTAAAAGCCATGGACTTCTGAAGCTGAAGTTATGTTTAGTGCAAAAAATAGCAGATGTGTATTAGAATTTACGTGCACTCCGGATATGCCTTATAGAATTTGTGAACTCCGAAAGAAGTGGCGGTGGTTCAGGGATCCTCAAAGCCGTGCATACAGCCTGGCCACATTTGTTCAGCCTGAGAGTTACATGATTCTAGTTTAGGGAGCTTTGAAGCTGTGCAGAAATCCTGGTGATCTTATACTGTTCTTAAGCTGTAGTTCAAGTAGATTACGAAGTCAGCAGATATCCAACAGAATTTGTCTGATATGTAAACCAATAAACAGCTGTTCATTTAACTCCAGATAGAGGACAGAATTTACTGCAGGATGCTTTGGGACCCACAAATAAACGCAGCATACCTTAACTGTACAAATACAAGCGTGTGCTGGCAGGGCACATAACTGATTTGAAGCACTTTCAGATGCGTCGTCTTCACGAATTCTGATAAGAAATGTTGGAGAAAAAAATGTGTTTGTCTGAAGTAGTTGGGATTCAAAATATGCATAAGTTGAAACATTGTGGATGTCGGTACAAAGTTGTGTTAAATGAAGGGCTTTCGTTTCATGCCTTCCATTTCTAGATTAGACACAGACCTCTTATAAAAATCACAGTTACACATTTAAAAATTGGGGGGGAAGAAAAATCACACTTTTGCAAAGGAAATATTTTAAGTGATATGTTTCAATGGGAGGTCCCATTTTCCTTGTATTTCTCAGCTCTTACAAGCTTACTGCTTTCTAGTCAAGTATTATGGAAACATCTGAGGCATAAGTTGGTTCTGAGCTTTTATTAAAACACTGAGCTATTCATTGTGTTAGTGATAGCTGAGGGAGATTCATGCAAGTTAATCAGTGTTGTTTAAATTCCTCGGTTGGTTCCATCCAAAGATACTTGCCAGCCTGATGGACACAATAATTTTGAAGAAATATGCAAAATTTGTGTATAAGTCTAATTTTTTTGTGTACCCTTTCCATCAGTTGGCTCAGATTTCACAAGTCTTTCCAATATCTGATTAAATGCAGTTAAGTAGTTGCTTAGATTCATGTGGTGAATAGCAGCCTGTCTTTCAGACTTACTACCTGCAAATAATCTTGGGAGTAAGACTGGATAGAGAGTAACATGGAAATTATAAGAGAGAGATGGACAAACAAATGGACCAAACAAATTTTGTTTGGTTGCCATTATATTAAAATTTGTAAATAGAAGCTGTTTTCTAGACCATATTTAACAAAAAGAGGCCTTGAGAGATTGTCCTTGCGGTGGAAGCCGCTACTTAAAAAAGTGAGTGAGAAGACAGAGCTTCATGGGGAAGAGCAGCTAAGCAGTATAGGATGAATGATCTGATAAGGATTGGTCGAAACCTTGAAGAAATTTGTAAGGGCTCCCAACAAGCCTGCGGGGAACAGGCCTGTGTTTGGGAGACCTGTTGAGGTGTCTTCTCGTAGTCTTGAGTTTGCATATCCATTGTCAGCCACCCGTGCATTTTTATAGCCTTCCTGATACACTAATGTGGGAGCATCAGGGCACAGTTGAAAACGCTATCCTTATTGCCCTTCGGTAAATGTCTTTATCTCTAGAATACACCAACCAGTCTAAAAAAACCTCCCAGATATAACAAAGTACTCATCCTTCTCTCATCCTATCTTCCACACGGTAGAGATCTACAGTTGGAAGAGAACTCTGTCATCCCCAGCACTTTACAAACTCCATTCTACCCCTTTTGCCCTTAATTATACCTAGACAGTATATTGCATTGTACCGTATGGATTAGTTCTGTGACAATGCTTTTTGGATGGAAGCTGAAGATTCTGCTGGCCTAGCTATTTAACAGAAATATAAAAAGCCATAAAACGTGACCACCTGCAAGCCTTTATGGTCTCTAGGGTGAGTGGAGTGTTTGGCTGGGGAGGTCCGTGTGTTGCTTAGGGCAGCCTGTTCTCTGTCAGCTAGGAACTCTATTTGGGACCATATTTAGGAACATTTCTTTTGATGTTGGACATGACAGTCCAATGACTTAATGGGACTGTTTAAACATTTCTAGCCTTAAATGCAACCTTTCAAGTACATGTCACTATTTACAGGGCCGGTAGTGCACCTGTTCCGTTCTCTAGCCTTGCTAAGTTAATTCCCTTCTCTGTGGAGAAATTCCCGTTGTGATCGCAGTTGACAGCACCCAGTACCCTGTAGGCATAACTTGAGTTCAGTACTGCCACACAGCTACTTGTGCTACATGAAGGCTTTGGAACAATTTCCTTAAATCAAAATGCTGTTTTATCTTGACAACGGGAACAAAGTATGGGAAGAGAAAAGGCTTTTAAAACCAAAGCAGGACTGTACACACCTTTCTTCTCTAAATCTTCCCTGTCCACAGAATGTTTAACTTACCTCTCCTGGGTCTCTGTAGGAGCTGACTGAAGTCAGTTTTCCAAGTCCGGTGTACTTGGTAATAGCATCTCCATATCTCTCACCACTTCCTTCAGCACTCTTCGAATGTGCACACTGGAAATTACAGGATTGCTGGTCATGTTAGGACCTTGTTGTACAAATACCTAAGACACCCCTCCTGAACTTCAGTGAGCAATGTAAGAGGAAATGGAGTGAGTGAGCATGACCATCAAGGAGTGGCAACAGCAATGAACAGTTAAGTGGTATTTCCATGCTTATCTTTCTCTCTTTCTTTTTTCCCCCTCACCTAAGCCATGATTTTTCCTCCTTCTCTCATGTTGACATGTAGAACTGATTTTAGGATCAGGATGTTGTTCTGTGGAAGAGGAAAAAAAGATCAGCCACAACAGAACACTGATCTGTGAACATACCAGGCATTTTTACAATTAGTATGATTAAATGAATTTAGAAGTCCATTAGTGCACTTTATACAAATACTTTTGCTCTCATCCTGCAATACCTGTTGGGCAGTCTGCTTTCTTACCTGGTTTTTCATGGAGATCAGGGAGAATTTACAGACACGCTGGCTCCTGCCTGAAAAGCAGGGAGATGTTCGTGATTGAGGGAAAG
>NW_010407627.1:25102-32619 GCF_000710305.1 Buceros rhinoceros silvestris | reverse complement strand
CGTTATTGAAGGAAAGAGATGGAACATGTGCATAAGGGATTGTTAACAGGAACCAAGCAGGTTCAGGATATTTTGGGGGTTTGTTTGCCTTTTTTTTTTTTTTTTTTAAACCTTTGCAATAACAATTCCCTCACCCATTTTTGGTAAGATAATATATCAGCCCAACCAAAGATGCTAATCAAGGGGTTTTTAACAGGAACCAAACGTGGTGAGGATATTTTGGGGGTTTGTTTGCCTTTTTTTTTTTTTTTTTTAAACCTTTGCAATAACAATTCCCTCACCCATTTTTGGTAAGATAATATATCAGCCCAACCAAAGATGCTAATCAATACATTACGTGCAGCAAAATACAGTGTGCACTTTCCAGGCAAGACCCACACTTCCCTATCTGTTGTTACAATGTACTTATTTTCTTCAAGTCTTTTCTAGCCCTAACCCTTTCCTATTTTACCTAAGAATCCCTTTTTACTTTTCACACTCTCTTCCACAGCCAGCCTATTTCTTCAGGTTTCTGTATTTCATTGCCCAGTTTTCTACAACGTCTTCTTCCTCCCTACCTTCTGCAGTTGTCTGTTCTTTTCCGTCTTTCCTCCTATCTCCCTCTCTCTCTCTCTCCTTCTCTGGTTCTGTCTTTATTAATTAAATATCTCACAGCTTCTTCCATCATCTACCCTTTCCACTGTCTTTGTAAGGGAAAGAATTGAAAAAATGGTGCTCTACTTTCTAATTGCAAGAACTGAGATGATTTTTTTTTCTCTTCAATTAAGTATCAGTTATTGACAACCAGTTTAAAATCATGCTTCAGTTTTGCCTAATGTACAATAAGTGAGAACATATGAAAGAATGTATCTCGTAGGAAAGAAATTGTACAGAAATGGGCCCTACTCATGTAAATGCTATTTATATAGCATTCTTGTACCCACACAAAGCCCACACTGAATTCTGCTGAAGTCACTGGTATCTTGCTTTTCTGACTCAGCTGTAGTAGAGCTTACTGTCCTGTTCTGGTGAAACCAAGTAAAATAGCTTGCATCACCCCATCCCTTCATGACGTAGTAATATTGGCTCTCCAGGTTATACCGTTGGAGGAAAAATGGCAGACATTGGACCAATTTTGAACATTAGAAACTCTATTAAAATGTCTTTTATTCATAGGTATGCTATTTTGATGTGTAGCCTCTGAAGGAACTTGCCAAATGAAGAAAGAGCCATGTCCTATGATAAAGAAAATGATTTGATAAACTTGATCTTTCTTAAAAAATTGATGGAATTATATAGTTTATATAATTTGTTATTCCCCCAAAGAAA
This sequence comes from Buceros rhinoceros silvestris, assembly GCF_000710305.1. NCBI lineage: Eukaryota > Metazoa > Chordata > Aves > Bucerotiformes > Bucerotidae > Buceros > Buceros rhinoceros. The sequence continues at coordinate 31,311 of NW_010407627.1, read as the reverse complement.
CATATTTAGCATGGAGATCATTGTATTAGAACATCCTCCTGTAAAAGGAATAGTAAGCATGGTGTGGTAAGATATTAATGTACATACAGTGACCTTTGTTCTATCTTGTAGCATCACAGAGTAAAAGAAAAATTATGTTTTTCAGAAACTCACTTTGTAGCCATTAGATAATGTCTTTACATTCTTTTGATATTCCCAGAAAATATTAGAAATCCCTCTTTGCAAGACTGCTACACTTTATGCTTCTAATGATGTGTATATTAAGAGTGTGGACAGTTAATGCTCTGAAGGCAGGAATGGTGGAGAGAAACAAAAAATGAATTCAGTACACTTCTTCAGAATGAATCTTCATCCCAGAATGATCTGAAGTGCTCGTTTGTTTGTGAAGGCTGTAACTTTTCCATTTATGAGGAGGGCAAAGGCATCTTCATTCAGTTTTTGGCTGTTGAGAACAAGGTAGGATTTAAGACTTCTTACACAGTCTCTGGAAGAGTGAACATAAAATTTGAGTATAGTGCATGTACTGGATTGGTTTTAGCCTACTTAGCTCTTCCAATTCTGAACAGTTTTCTGTACTTCAGTGATCGCAACAGCAAGGTGTCACTTGGAAACCAGCATGCTTAGCAACTATTGAAACTAAACTGCTTTCTTTTCTAGAATCAGAAATGGTCATCAACAAAACAGCATTTTTGGCTGTACATAAAGAATTTGCTGGGTTTTTTGAAAGCTGGATAATGGGCACACTTTATAAAATGACTTAATCTTTGGCAGGTTTTTTGAAACACAAGCTTTTTCTTGTTTGCCCCTTTTTGTGTCTTAAATAAATAGATGAGCCTATTAATTTTTTTCTCCATTACCAGAAATGTATTTCTTACAGTCAGAAATATGCCGAGGAGCCTGCTTGGAGATCAAGATTAGACTCTGTATAGGCAGACAGAGATGTAACTCTGAGATGAAGGATTAGATATCAAACTTGAAAATTCAGACATTCCTGCAAGCTCCTGATTTTTTTTCTTCTTTCTTCTCCCCAGATTCATGTACTTCTTGCAAAAGCAGATGCTGTAATAAAATAGGCTTCTTCTGATTTTGGTCACAACTTGGAATTAAAGTATTTTTGTTTTAACTCTCAATTGGTGGCCTCTCAACAATCAGAATAGGTTTTTGATGGCCACTGTGGTTATTGTATTTGTATAACAGTAAAAGATTCTGTACTTCTTAGGTTTTGATCATATAGGATGTTTTTGATTTCGGTGTTATTTTCTAACACCTTCTGAGGGTCAGTACAAGTTCAGAAGCCAAATTCTGCTTGTTTACATGAGCATACCATTCTGCTTTGTATTTGTGGAACTAATTTGTCCCCAGAACTAAGCATATAATTTGAATCTTTTCATTCTAGAGATTTCTGCTGCTTTGTCTAATGCAATCTGAGTAACATAAAACCATCAGACAAGAAAGTCTGGTTGCTTTGACAGAAAAGATCTGCATGCTCAGCACAGATCTTATAAAGAGGTGTTAATTTAATGACAGTAGAATTTTTTAATTCCATGCCAAGACGTGACTTCTTTAAATTGAATATAGCAAACTCTGTGGAACAACAGGTTTAAGTGTGTGTTATAGTTTGAAGTGACACTGTATTGCAGTGCTTTAAGTGACCTGGTTGCAGAGCATTTAGAAAAGGTAATCTCTTGAAACCAGCTTTGCTGCTGAAGCCTCTGTGTAGTCAGATTGTGGCCTCAGTTCCTCATTTCCTGTGTTATGCATAAAGTGACTGCAAATTTTATTTAAGATGGTAGCTGGACCCAAATTGTAGCTTTTGTATTCTCATCATCATCATCATGGCTTGGCTTCGCGAACGAAGATCTGGGAAGGGTTTTCCCCACGCTCACTGCCAGCGATGAGTGCACCCTTTGGGCCTGTGCGGTGGATTTTTTAGGTGAGGTGCAGCACGCGCGGAACTGGCTTCACCCTTTACACCTGAGGTTCATCTGCCAGCGCCTAGCGAGCTTGGACATTGACAGCGAAGCCCTCAGGTCGTAGGTTTGGTTAGAGTGTCCTTCTCTTAGATGGATGAGCCTTACAGGGCTAAACGAGCTCCATCTGCCCGGGTTTGGAGTCAGAGTTGTCCTTCTCCTAGGATGGCTGCCCGAAGGCTAGTGAGCCCATCCTGCCCGTGGACACACTTTGTCTGACCCTTCAGTTGAGACCTGTCTGGCCTGGGAGACCCCACCGGAGGCACCTGCCACCACCAGCACAGCTCTCAGCCTCACAAGGGCACTCAAGCTCCTTCCCCATGGCAAGGGGGTGCCCGTGAAAGAGTTGCTGCTCTACCTCCGGCCATCACAGACCCGGGCATGGGGCAGCCAGTGCCTGCCAAGAACGGGAGTCCTGGAGGACTTTTGTATTCTACCTGGGCAGGAATGACAACAGGATAATGGATAATAAAGTGATGAGTAATAAAATGATACCCCTGGTGTTTTCATATTTGAGATGACCTGGAGAAGTCTTGCTTTTAAATACTCCTCATGGGTTAGTAGAATTAATGGTTTTAAGATGCATACAGTTTTGAGGCTGCTGTGACTCCCAGCTATGGATGCCAGAAAAATCTGCAAATGTTTGGTACACAGGAGAGTTTGCAACACAAGGGAATTAGGAGTTTTATTCTCAAAAGACTTGTCAGTTCAGTGTATCATGATGTCAGACGCAGATGAGGAAATTTGACTTCTCTGGCATTAGAGGAAAGAGGTAGGTGTGCTGGCTGTGGATGACAAACAGTTACTGAAAAGGGCACTGAGTTCTATGATTAAAAAAAAAAATCCTCTTCAGAGGGATCTATAAATATTAATTCATCTAAATAGCCTTTTAAGTGATAGAGTGAAGATAATGTTTTGTGTTTAACTACATGTGAAGTGAAGCAGGGAAATAAAATCAAACTTTAGCATACACCACCCCCCTGGAATCTGCTTCTTTTAAAAAATGAAGGCAAGAAGAGCAAGACAATAGATTGTAAAAAGGTGTCTTCCTGTCTACTCCCATTCTCATGCAGGGTTTAAAGTTAATGTATTGCAGAAGGCTGCTATTGATCCAGATAGGGAAACAGGAAATAAGTGAAAACTAGGTTTTTACCTTGAACTCTGAAACATGAAAATAAACAAGTTGCCTAACAATTGAAAGGCATGCTGTACAGAAGAGATACTCATTTGACATATGTGAAAATACTTGCTTTTAGAATGTGATTTTCCACACTGCATCTTTAAAAGAGAGAATGAGGTGCAAAAGGTGACGTAATGACAGCTAAAATTTAACCCAGCATTTTCAAAGGCCTGTGTTCAGAGCACAACTCCTTATTCACCTCAAAATGTTAAGTTTCTGGGTATTTTCTAATTATTTCATTATATACATATAATCTTCTAACAATTAATAGGATGGGAAATTCTTAACCACTTTTAATAGGAATGTGGAGAGTTAATATACTTCTGTGGTTCTACTAGAAAACAGTTCACAAGTTCACCTCTGTGGTACTTCTGTTCTATTTGTGTTGTGTATACTGTCATCTTACAAATTTTGATATTTTACAGTCACAGTTTGTCTTCTTATATGTGAGAATTCAAGCAGTACCAAAAGTACGTACATTGTTGAGTAAATGAAAGACAAGATTCTCACAATAAAAATTAACATTTTGTTAGCAAGACAAAGGAAATAATTTTGTATATATGAAAGAATCCTCTTTTACCTGTGTTAGAGGTTTTTTTTCTTCTTGAGTCCCAGCTGCTATGTGTTTTGTAGAACAAAAGGTTACTTACCTGTTTCAAAAGAAAAGGAAGATACTTGTTAATGTAAGAGTTAGATAGCAGGAATAGCCAGGTCAGCATTTTTCCAATCCGTGCTCTGCTGATTTTTAGTAAGACCAAAGAGTTACATTCTGTCACACAGCAAGACTCAAACTTAACTGTAAAAAGTATGTCCTTCTTGGAGGCACTGCAGTAAGCCCTCTGGTAGAAACAGTGAAGGTGTTTTGATCTGAAATCTGAACAGATTCATGGAATCATGGAAGAAATACAGAATTGACATTTGGAAGGATTTTGAAGCAGGACTATTGCTAAGACTAGAACCAGGTCAACTGTGACTTTGTCTGGCTACTACCTGAAGTATCTGAGGTCTTTGTAATGTCCCTGCAAGTATCTGCAGGGCTCTCTTAGCCTCCTCCTTGCCAGATCTTAGAAGCCTCCAACCTCCCCTCACATGTCTTGTGTTGTGGGCACATGCCCATCTTGGTAGCCCTGTCCTAGACTCTGCCCAGCTTTTCAGTATCTTTCTTGATCTGAGATACCCTGAACCAGACAAAGAATTTTGGGATACACAAATCCTTGCCAGGCATCAAGCAGAGCCTTGATCTGCTGGCCGTGCTTCTAATACAACCAATATACAGTTTACTTTATTTACCTTGAGAGGATGCTGCTGCCTCATGTTTTACTTGGCATCCACTGTAATGCCTGGGTCTTACCAACAGTTTGCTCCTAGCCTGCATTCATACTTGGGGTTATTCTACCTTAACTGCAGATCTTGGTGCTTATCCTTGATGAACTTCATGAGACTTCTGTTGATCCAGTCCCCAGGTTTCTGAAAAGTGCCTCTGGGTTGCTGTTTTTTGCCATCTGCTCCCCAAAATTTAGTGTTGTCTGCAAAAGATTGCAAATGTGTATTTACCTTCAGGCTATAGTGGTTTCAAACATAAGCTGCAGTTTAATCAGTCCATGCAGAGTTGTATAGACTCACAGTTGACTTCTTGCTACTAAGTAAAGCAATGATAAACACTTCATATCTGTGACTCTAGAAAAGCTAAGAAAGTCTGTATACCTGGAAAAATATCTGGGAGTGTTTGTTAGACTAGCATTTGCAGTTGCAAGTGAACATGAGTTTCTTGCAATCATTTAATGCAAGCGAACAGAGAATGGCAAATCTTAATTTGTACAGTCCCAACACACTTAATTCTGCAGAATCACACGGATGGTGAAATACGGATTCTGAGGTGTAGCCTTGCAAGAGCAATTAATGGGAAACCATTGGGTCCAGATCTCCCAGTGGTTCACGTGAAAGCCCTACCGAGCATGCCATAGCTCCCCACCTTGTCGACATGTCTGGTTTCCTTGCCAGCTAAGTAGGGTACACTGATCTTTCTCTGGCATGGAATATGAGCCAGAATGCATATTTAGAAGCTCTCCTGTCTTCACCTGTTTAGTCTTAGGCACAATCTGTCTATCATAGCCCTTATCTGACTTAAGTACAGAGCTAAAAGCCCATATCTAAATTAGGTTCTTTTATCCCAACACATGGTAGTTTTACTTGTGTTTTTTTTTTTTTCCCCAGCGTCGATAATGAAGTTTTCTTTATCTGGAGCAAAAGAAAGCTTTTCCAAGATAGATGAGTCGACACTAGCAGAGTTACTTGGTAGCATTTGCCACTATATTTATCTCTCTGAAGCACCTATGGTATAGACCTGAAATAGGACAATCAAAACTTCTGCTCAACTAGATCAAAGAATAATTCCTTCTGCCAGAGGCATTTAGTACTTTTCTAGTGAAACGTAACTGCGCTGTTGTTCAAGAGGTGATTGCAGTGGATGCTACTCACAGGGAAGACAAACTGGTATAAAAGGGCAGCAACCACAGATGTGCATTTGCTGGGATATGTTAGGTTCTTCAGTGCTAGTAGAGTTTGTTAGTTCTCTCCCTCCAGGCCTTTCTGTAATCTTTTCCCTAGAGGAGTCAGCTCTGATTATGCATGGAAAATGCTGACGTAGAATAGGAGAGTACTTGGTCTGAGAAAGCCTGATGTCTAGATGAGATATAGGAGGAGCTATGCATGTCCTGTTATCTGCTGGATTTATATGGGATTTGAAATTACCAACAGTTACCAAACTGCTACTCATTGTGCCCAACTATCTATTTTAATGGGACATGAGGAAGGAGAAAGAATTTTTATCTTGTGCTTATAGCTGAAACATTAGCAATTTTCCTGAGAAGTTTTAAGGATCAATTGCTGACTGTATTAATTAATATTACCTCAATAACGTTCCATATGAGGCTTTTGTGTGTTAATAATATGGAAAGGAAGGATATTAAACCTGATAATGCTTTTTAAAATATTTTATTCATATATGCAGCTTCTGGAAGTAGATGGAATATAACCATCAACACAGCTATACTGATCTG
>NW_010407627.1:0-25019 GCF_000710305.1 Buceros rhinoceros silvestris | reverse complement strand
CCTGCTGATACAGAAGCATCCTGTGTTTATCTCAGCATATCAGCGTAGTTAAAATTGACAGCAGCTTTTGGCTTCTACATAATCTACACATTTACTCCATGAAATGCATCTCTAAGCTGTCCCCTTGTAACATGTGACAGCTTCTGAACTATGCTTTTCTCCACTTCCCCTTCCTTCTATTTTCAAGGGACCAATTATTATTGAGAAAATAAAGTTCCAGAAAAAACATTATTGGAAAACTTAATAAGAAAGATGCTTTCCTCAACTTTCGTCCCTTTGTGGCTGGCATCTGTGGGAGTTTTATATGCTGACCGAGAGGAATTTCCTTGGCACAAACAGCAGAAACATATGATATAAGAAGACTGTACTGTTTGTCAGTGTTGGTGCAAGATGCCCAGTGTAGGATGGGCTAGGACACATTGTTGAAGTTTTTCAAGACTATTGACAAGACTGTTCCAAAATTTCTTAGTGCCTCTTGACTCTCAAGCAGTCCATAAATAAGTCCTCAGTGCACTTGGTTATGCTAAAGGCTGCAGCATCCTTGTTACACGTAGGTGCTGGTCAGGAAATCACCTCTCAGAAAATCATGCTGAGCTTTGACTTCTGTTCTCTGCTTCTCTGCCTTCTGAAGTATCACAGCACCTTTCAGCCCTAATGGCAAAAGGACTGGCAGTCAATCAGTAGCTCAGTCTTTCTAAGAGTCTGTCTGTGTTGGGTGGTTTACTGACATTATAGACCAGTGTAACAGCACAACAGCAGTTAAAGTGATAAAATTTTCTGAGGCAATGATTGAAAATGGCATAAAATAAATAACATGAATATCCTGTAATACTTACTGACTTACTGTAGTGGAAGTTTCTTTGTAGATGCCTAGTTAAGGACAGATTGCATTGCACATATGCTCTGGATGTCAGGTGCTGGTTCCCAGTGTGGTGTTCTGAAACATGAGTCAGGAGTTTTGGCTCCCCAACTAAACAGTGCCTGGAGGTTCAGAGTAGGATCAACTACCAAGCTCAGCACAAAACCACCCGCAATTAATATGCATTCCATTTTCTGATCAGCACTATTTCTTCCTTAAGCCCAGGGCCTAGAATTATTTCTTAGAGATGGATGCCTGCACCTTTTCTGTGAAAGTCTGAACCTTCATTCCTCCTCCTTTTCAGATGTGAATGGAGAAGGAAACACAACTGGATTACCACCTTCACCTTCTTTGGCATAGGCACACATTTACACAGGAAAGAGAGTAGTCCAGGCTTTTTCTCTGCCTGAAATTGAAGCTATGCCCTCAAACAGACCAGAAAACCAGGCCTAATCCTGGTGTGCAGTCATAGCCTGTCAGTCAAGGCATGTTTTTTAAAAGGTGGAGGTGTTTAGTTCCAGCACTTTTTCCTGTGACTCATTAGTTTCGTGCAATGATTGCTTAATATAAAATACATCTTAACAGGAGAGGCGGATGGTGTTTCAGTCTTCACATGAAAAGTATAAAAATCTGATTTGAGTGTGTTTCTGGGACATTAAATCCTTTCAGGCAGAGGATATAATTTATTTTATTTTCATTTTTAGGCTAATGTGCAAAAGGGACTTTAAGGTTTTTGCCATCTGCATGCTGTTGGATGCTGATGCCTTTCTCCAAGAGTTCCTGGGCTGCCTTTGTGTAAGAGGCACGTTCAGAGCAGGGACAAGAAGAGTCACTCCCTCAGAGATCCTAATAAGACTAATACATTAACTTGGTTATTAAGTTGCATGAGAGGACTAGGAGAGTTCTGGATTTGGGCTTAAGATGAATGCATGTGGAACTTCAAAGGAAAAAAAGGTCAAATCTCTCCAGAATTTGTTGATAGGTGAATGGGACCATGGGAGTTAGGCTTCCTAGAGTTATCTCTTTGTATAAAACTGATTTTTTTTTTTTTCCTCCCCTGTAATTTAAGGGTCAGTCAAGATCTGCATGGTCATCAGAGGGATAAATGCCTTTGAAAAAACAGCGGACATTCTTGATTTAGGGGCCATAATACTTGCAGCCATATCCAGTTGGGACTGAACCTTGTATCCCTTGTGAAACACCTCCCAAGGGCTTGTTTGTCCTCCCCATCTGTTATTAGCTCTGCCCTTCATTCTTGAGACCTGCAGATTGTGTGCAGAGCCTGACTTCTTTCAGTTTCTGTCAATATGACTCTTTAGTCTTAGAGATTGTTATTAATCAGTGAAAGCAAAGAACTCCTCCACTGTGCAACCTACTCAGATCCTGCTTGTGGGGGTAAAAAATTGCTTGCAATTTAATGTAACAAGTGGCATTCTGCAGAAATCTTTTGTCTTTTAAAAACACATTTCTTTTGGGGAAAAAATATCTTGGTTGCCTTTTTTATTGAGCTTCCTACAAATACATGAGTCTTGGAAGCATTTCACTTGTTTTGGGGATATTGTCCAAACACAGCTGATTGCAGAAAGGGGGATTAATAGTTTAATTAAGAGTCATGAGATTTAAGATGTATAAAGTAGCCTTTTCTTTTGGAGATTTTTTTCCCCCTGATTTGCACTGTCAGAGTTTCTCTCTCCAAAAACGTGGATACATATTGTATCTTCTTATTCAAATGTTCGTTGTAGTGTTTTGAATTAATACTTGAGGCCTGTAACATTTGGATTATGATTTACCCAGCTGAGCATATGTATCGTGATGTGCAGCCTCAGAACATCAGTACCATGTTTACTGCACTGTCACTGTTGTATAATTTTTACTAAATAAACTCTTAAATGCCGTGCAGAGGTTAATGATCACTTATAACTGCATCAGTCATGTGGAATACTAGTGGCTTCTGTGGCAATCTTTCTTTAAAATAGGGTTATATTAAGCTTTTTTGAGCACCATTTTAATTTTGCTCTCTGGTTATGCAGTTGTACATCTGTCTTACATGAAATCTCAGTTGAATCCATTTCCTTTAGAGAGCATCTGAGCTGATCCTATCACTGCAGTGTTTTTATTGATGCTATGATCCTATGCATTCTTAAGTGAGAACAAATAACTGCATTACTAGGTAAGTATTTGTCACTAGAGGGATTAACCACAGATGTCTGCTAATCTTAGTAACACCAGGTTTAAGGCAGTACTAGATACCTCTAAAAAGAGACTCTAGAGTACATTTTGGCCCTCTAAGCTTGCAGACAAATGATACTGACAACCCAGTCTTCAAGTTACAATATGTGGGCACCACAATCTGCTTGCAAAGTGCATATTGTTGATTTGGGGCCAGCACAGTAATTTGTGCTAAACTGCTAAATTGAAGGACTAGTGGCATCAGATGATCATACCAGCCAAGAAGCAGTGCTTTCCAGGGTTGATTGAATTTCCTTTGTATCCTTCATTGACAACAGAGAATATTAAAAGCCTTTTTCTCCAAGGCATGAGGAGACTGTCACACTTCTATCAGCCCTTCTGTGGTTAAAAGAAATTTTTGAATTACAGGTTTTGACAATGGTGTTTTCAGTAGGAAACACACATTCTTACGCGATAGTCTTTCCCTCCCCTCCTTCCTTGGGACAAAAATGTTTTGCCAAGAGTAACTTTAGTAGGCGAATACAGGCAAACAACTAGTTAGCACTATACAAATTTTTGATTGTAAGACATTTGTAAATAACGTAGTTTAGAGTCACTTATTACATTTGCAACGAATCTCTTTCTAACAATTTTTCACTGGAAACCAAACAATAGTACAAATGGCAGGTCACTTCCTTTATGAACCTGTTTGCACACACTCATGACATTCAAACAGTGTATTTTCTGGTCTGAAGTCTTCAGTGCATAGTTTGTAATTATCATGTAGCTTGTAACTAAAAGTAGTGTTTTTTTTTTTTTTTTTTTACAATTTTGGGGGAAAATAAAACAATTGAAAAGCAAACTCTGAAAGTTCTCTAGAGAACAGGATAAACCACCATTAAGACTTCAAATCTAAGGAATATGTGCCATTTGGGACATTATTGTGAAGTCCCCCAGTGTGACAAGATGCAGAACCTGCAGCTCTCAAACTTCTGCTGGGATAGAAAATTGGGGGAAAATTGAATGCTTCCATGAAAATAATTGTGGGGACAAGCGTAGTACATGAGCTGGTTTAGGATATGTAGCTCATTGTCAAGAAGGAAAATGGAACTTCTGTGAATGTTGTTGCATAACAGAGTATCGGGTCTTTTTAATTAGGAACAGCTAAGCTAATTTAACTTATAGGGTTTTTTATCTATGACTTTTTTTCATTTATGACTCTTTTTTCATTTGGTTTTAAGCTTTATTTTACCAGTGATCGATGTGTTAGTTTGCGTTAGTTTATATCTCTATATAAAATGTAAATACCCTCCAGGACTCCCGTTCTTGGCAGGCACTGGCTGCCCCATGCCCAGGTCTGTGATGTCCGGAGGTAGAGCAGCTACTCTTTCACGGGCACCCCCTTGCCGTGGGGAAGGAGCTTGTGTGCCCTTGTGAGGTTGAGAGCTGTGCTGGTGGTGGCATGTGCCTCCGGTGGGGTCTCCCAGGCCAGACAGGTCTCAACTGAAGGGTCAGACAAAGTGTGTCCACGGGCAGGATGGGCTCACTAGCCTTTGGGCAGCCATCCTAGGAGAAGGACAACTCTGACTCCAAACCCAGGCAGATGGAGCTCGTTTAGCCCTGTAAGGCTCATCCATCTAAGAGAAGGATACTCTAACCAAACCTATGACCTGAGGACTTTGCTGTCACCGTCCAAGCTCACTAGGCCCTGGCAGATGAACCTCAGGTGTAAAGGGTGGAGCCAGTTCCGCGCACGCTGCGCCTCACCTAAAAAATCCACCGCGCAGTCCCGAAGGGTGCACTCATCGCTTGCAGTGAGCGTGGGGAATCCCCTTCCCAGATCTTCCTTCAGGAAGCCAAGCCACGATGATGATAAAATGTAAAAGAATAGAATACAAAGCGACCTTTATAATTACATCAGGATAGATACTTACACTCCTTGATGAGGTTTTGTTGAAGCGTGTTGTCAGTCTTTCAGTGTTTCATGTTCTGTGTCAGGCATCAGAGGTTTATCGCAGAGATAACATGGTAAGGGAGCTATATCAGCACAGGACATCACAGTAGCAACTGCCATGGAGAAACTGAAGTTGGTAGCCAGACCAGGAGAAAATGGGCTGCTAAGAGTGCTCTGATCAACCTTGATTTTAAAATTAGCTGCTTGAAGATCCAGCAAACTAAACAATTTCTTAGCTTGAAAAAGGACTGGAAAATGCAAGTTTCCGTATTTTAAGTTTTTTAAAGGGCTTACCTTTCAGAAAAATGCTCAAGGTCCAGACTTCCTTCTAGAATGGTATGCATTTGCAGGCAGTTACAACAATTTGCATGCCATAATCGCATGCAAAAAGACAGTAGTAAAACAAAGAAAACTTACTAAAGGGAATAAAACTGTAAAAATGTAGACTATTTTTATTGTTTTAATTTGTGAGCACTTTAACAAAATGGAGTTCTGGAAAGGATTTGAGTAGAAAGATCTTTGCATTGACATTCTCTTTCACTCTTGGCTGCGGACTTAATTAAAACTGGCTACTCCAGTCTTCAAAGCCATAACATATATGATTAGGACCCAAAGCACAATCTTCTACGGAAGTCCTGAGCAGGGGAAAAATAGGGAGTAATCTAGGAAAAGCTGTGAAGCTATCGAAGACCTAATAACAGAACATAACGATGTTTCCGCATGTCCTATATTTACTTTAGTATTCCCTTTAGTGTCTCATTAGGTTGAGACCTCCAAGTGTTTATGCACATGTGGGAGACTACTTACAGAAATATTCCAGTAAGAATACTCCAGTAGTGACAGAATCAGGCCCTCATCTGTCTTCTGAGAGATATACTGCAGAGATTTAAAATATAAATTAATCCCATTAATTTATCATTTTTATACCTGATTCAGTTAAAAGGTGTTGAGGGATAGGAATGAGGAGACAGTGTCACTAAACTACTTATGACTGAAACAGCTTTTTTTGTCTCACTGTGTATTTTTCACATCCCAGATGACTGGTCCTCTTAGCTAAGATTCTGGTGGAGCCTTCAGTGTTGTTTTGCCTGTCTCTTTTGACTCAGTATAGTGCAGAAATGGATCACCTAGAATACCTCTGCCAGTCTTGCAATGTTGTGAATCCTTCCTGATACTTTGACTATTACTATGATTATTTTTGTAACTGTTTTGCGTTGAAGGCTATAGACAGTCCAAGCATTTCCGTGCTATGTGTTTATGATGTTTACAACCTTGTCAGATAGACTTACAGCACCACACGGAAAATTAAGGCAGGAAAATTAAGGCCATCAGAAGTCACCTAATTCAGACTGCTATGCCATGCTGGGCTCATTTTGAAGGTAGATCAGGTCGCTGGGAAGTTTTTTTTTTTTAATTGAGGGTGGGGTTTTTTTGGCAAATCAATCTTGGTTTTCTAAGGCAAATTAAATATAAATTACAGTGTGGAATTTATTTTTCTCTCTTAAGTACACATATTTTAGCACAGTGACTAGAGAATAAATCTGTAACTGATTTTGGCACTAGAAGATATATCCTTAGTATATACTGAGTGTAGTACCCATCTGTTGCTGAACTGTCTCATTGCTCAGAGTAGTTCTTGAGATCTGTTTCTCCTGTTTTGTCACTGAACGTTTCTTTAACTTGCTGACTACTGTGACTTTAACTTCCTGTACCTACTCCCATTCCATTGGTCCTGAGCAGATTTTTACTACCGTTGCAGTTTTAGAACAACTATGCACTAGGTTTTCACTTTCACTTTGTATTTGCCTAATAAGGAACTTGGAGCAGCAGTAGACTGAACAATCCTAAATGTTAAAAAAAATACATAAACCCAAGCAACAACCCAAAGCAAAACATCAGCAGTTTACTTTCAAGGTTAGTTTCAAGTTTACATGCAAGTAAACTTGTTAGAACCTAGCCATCTGTGCACTATTAGGTGCGTATTTGACCAAAAAAAAAAAAAAGAAAATAAAAAAGCTGTCAAATTACTCTTGAACATTAAATGGCTCAAAGGCTCTTTGTGTGGTAATGTTGGCACAGCGCCTAAGTGACCAGATGGAATTTTATTAACACTCAACAGGACAAGGGCTGGGATTTTGTTTCTTAGCTTTCTATATTTGAAACACTTGTAGAGAATGTGTCAGAAAGCTTGCTTGATGTTTTTTCCTACTGCACAAAATTAGACATATACCTTCCCTTAATGCAAAGATGTTGACTGCTTCAGAGGTTGTCATTTCTGTAAGGTGGGTAAGAAAAGACTTTTTAGTGAATTTTAAAATGGTGGTTTTATATACACAATTAGTGGTCATATAAAAGCAGAATTTAGGAACAGGATTTTTTAAAAACGGACTTTTTTTTTTGTAAGAGAGAACAAAAAATAGCTGAGTATTAAAATAACCTTAGGTTTTGCCATCAGTAGCCACTGACAGCAGTGATGTCGGATTCCCATTTAAGGGCTCTGGTAAACATATAAAACCATGTGAATTTGTGTGAATCCTCCTTTTCTGGCATCATCATGGTTTATCACCAGTAAGAAATACCTGAAAACTGAAAATCGCCATTGTCTCTGGTGAATTGCAGGATGACCTTCAAACCAGGCAGCTCAAGAAGCAAAATCTGTGACACACTGGATTCATCCTTTGCCCCCTGCCTTTTAAGTGGTTCCTTTCAGTATTCAAGGTTTTCAGGGAACTCATGGTAGCTGGAAATAATGCTCTGTTACAGATTAGTGTTTTATAACACCTGACAGAAGAACACTGATGTGACATAGAGTTAGCAGTACTAATTTTGAGCTTGGATATCTTATTAAGGAAAATTCTCGCTATTGCTGGTGAAAGACGAGCCTGAGGGCTTTGTACAGAACCAGATCTCGTATTTGCTCAATAACTTAAATTCATAGCGTAAGTATAGTTACAACAGATACTTTGTACTTATATAATTTATATGTGCTTACTTCCATAGTGTGGGCAAAAGACCAGATCCAGATCTTGTTGAAGGCAATGAGTCTTTTTCTCAGCTCCAGTTCCAATCCTGGAACTTTGTATCCTCAGCCTTATATTGCCTGATTTTTAAGTTATTTGTTTATTTATTTTATTTTTATTAAAGCCCCAACTACCTTTTATGTAGGAGGTGATGATAGGCCCAGTATGTAAATTAGATGACCAAAAAGTAATTTTAACTTGTTTGTTGAAAAAGCTAACAGTAGATTAACCTTGTTATACAGATTAGGACTGTATACTTCAAATCTACATCGTTGACCCACATTATAGCATCCTGCAAATGTCCAGTCAGACTAACTTCTGGCAGGCGTTATTTTGTGGCTTAACAAGCCGTATTTTGTACGGAACTTGGAAAAAAGTCTAGAGAATTGGAAGCACCATTAAATTATGCAAGGTAAAAAAAAAATCCTGTTTCTTCTAGTAATATGTATCTATTAAATCAGTGTTTGTTCTAATATAGTAAGGGAAGTAATTTAAAGGAAAATTCAGAAGCATTTTAGGAAAGTGTTTTCCTCTTACTTGTTTGCGTAATGTCTAGATTAGTGTTTGCTATCTGTAGTCAGTTAACTTGAATCACATTAGAATCAAGACTTTTAGAGTAGGTACAATCAGAAAATGTTATATGCTGTAGCATAGCTGAAGATCATCCCAAAGAAGAGATCAAGCTGGGAGCTAACAGTTTTAAATGTGCTGTTTCTAGACTTTATTATTTCTGTGGATTAATTTTGTTCTGTTTGTTTTCTATCACCTGTTCTCTTTTCTTGCCAGCTTGATTTGATAAAGTGTCTCTTGTGTGATAGATTAAAGATGCTTCAGGCAGAAATCATCTGGAGGGGCGGAAGAGGAAAGAAAGAGGACAAAAGAACATAATAAAAAAGCTAACATGAATGGAAAAAAAAGAGCCAGTAAAGACATGCAAGCCCTGCTAGTTGACTATGTGTGTGCTTACACGCATAAGCTTTTCCTTTCTATACTCCTGCTCTGTATGGTTGTCTATTTGCATGTATTATAGCCTTGTAACAAATGATAGCATTGATTATTATTAAGGTTACCCCTTTATTTATGAGATCCTGTCTCAGTCATTTACTGACTCTTCAGGAAGAGCTATATTCTGTGCCAAGTGTCTGCTTTAGGCTGTCCATTTTAATTTGCTTGGCAGGTTTTTGTTTCAGTATTAGCAAGAAACAGGTTTGGACTATTGTCTGAAGTATCAGTAGTCATTTAAGAGACTGTTTTGGTCCTGTTGTTTTTCCTGATATATTTTCATTATGTGCGTAGAGTGGGCAGTAGAATCATAGAATGCTTTGAATTGGAAGAAGCCTTCAAAGGTCATCTAGTCCAGCTACCTCTGCAGTGAGCAAGGATATCTTCAACTAGGTCAGGCTGCTCAGAGCCCCATCCAACCTGACCTGGAATGTTTCTAGAGATGGAGCATCTACCACCTCTCTGGACAACCTGTGCCAGTGTTTCATTACCTTCATTGTAAAAAATTTCTTCCTTCTATGTAGTCTAAACCTCCCATCTTTTAGTTTAGAACCATCTGTTGTCCCGTTGCAATAGGCCTTGCTAAAAAGACTCTTCCCATCTTAGAAGCCCCCTTTGAGTACTGAAAGGCCATGATAAGGTCTCCCTGGAGCTTTCTCCACGCTGAACAACCCCAACTCTCTCAGTCTTTCTTCATAGGAGAGGTGCTCCAGTCCTCTGATCATCTTTGTGACCCTCATCTGGACCCTCTCCAAGAACTTCTCCATGTCCTTCTTGTGCTCAGGACTCCAGAGCTGGACACAGTACTCCAGGTGGGGTCTCACCAGGGCAGAGTAGAGGAGAATCACCTCGCTTGACCTGCTAGCCATGCTTCTTTTGATGCAGCCCAGGATATGATTGGCTTTCTGGGCTGTGAGTACTCTACTGGCTCATGTCCACCTTTTCATCTACCAATACCTCCAACTCCTACTCCACTCAATTCCTCAATTCCTTCATCCCCCAGCCTGTTTTGATACTGAGGACTACCCCAACCCGAATGTGAGACCTTACACTTGGCCTTGTTGAACCTCATGAGGTTCACATGGGCCCAGTTCTCCAGCTTGTTCAGGTCCCTCTGCAAGGCATCCTGTCCCTCTGGTGTGTCTGCTACACCACTCAGCTTGCTATTGTCTGCAAACTTACTGATGGTGCACTCAATCCCACTGTCTTATCTGTGTCATTGATAAAGATACTAAACAGCACTGGTCCCAGTACGGACCCCCGAGAGATACCACTTGTCATCAGTCTCCATCAAGACATGAAGCCATTGACCACTACCTTTGGATGTGACCATCCAGCCAATTCCTTATCCACCAAACAGTCCACCCATCAAATCCATATCTCTTGAATTTAGAGAGGAAGATGTTGTGGGGGATCTTATCAAAGCCTTTACAGAAGACAAGGTGGGTGATATCCATAGCTTTTCCCTTGTGCACTGATGTAGTCACTTCTTCTTAGAAGGCCACTAGTTTGGTTAGGCAGGACTTGCCCTTGGTGAAGCCGTGCTGGCTGTCTTGAATTACCTCCATGTGCTTTAGCACAGCTTCTTGAAGGATCTGTCCCATGATCTTCCCAGGCACAGAAGTGAGGCTGACAGGTTGGTAGTTCCCAGGGTCCTCCTTTCTACCCTATTTAAAAATGGGAGCGATGTTCCTCTTTTTCTAGTCACCAGGGACTTCACTTTTGAAGTATCATGGAGAGTGGCTTGGCAACTACATCAGCCAATTCCCTCAGGATTCTGAGATGCATCTCATCAGGTTCCATCAACTTATGTATGTTCACGTTCCCCAGGTATCCACAAACCTTATCTTTGCTTACAGCGTGAGGAACTGGGTCCCGTCTTGTGATCTGTAAGCTTGGGAAGTGTGAGAAGAGAGTTTGGCGGTGAAGATTGAGGAAAAAAGTTGACTACCTCAGCTGCCTCCTCATCTGCTGTTACCAGCTTTCCAGTCATGTTTACCAGAGGGGCTACACTTTCTTTGACCTTCCTTTTCTCACTGACATACCCATAGAAGCCGTTATTATTATTCTTTGCATCCCTTGCCAAGTTCAGCTCCAGCTGTGCCTTGGCCTTGCTGACCCCGTCCATACACAACCAGGCAGTGTCCCTGTACTCTTCCCAGGGTACCTCTCCCTGCGTCCACTGCCTGTGCAGGTCCTTCCTGCCTTTTAGTTTGACCAGCAGGTCTCAGCTCAGCCATACTGGTCTCTTCCCTTCCTTGGCTATTTTCTTACACCTGGGGATCGACAGCTCTTGTGTGCTATGGAATGCTTCCTTGAAGATCTGCCAGCATTATTCTGCTCCCTTGTCCCTGAGGTCAAGTCTCCTAGGGAGTCCTATTGATTAACTCCTTTTAGAGCTGAAAGTTTGCGTTCCTAAATTTCAGGGTCCTGATTATACTCCTTGCCTGACCCATATCCCTGAGGACTGTGAACCCCACCAGTGTATGATCACTGCAGCCCAGGCTGCCTCCAATCTTGACGTCACCAGTGAGCTCTCTTGCGCTGGTGACCATCAGGTCCGGTATTGCATCCCTTGTGTTAGGGCTGTCTGTTACCTGGCTTAAGGAGTTATCCTCAATGCATTCCAGGAGTCTCCTGGATTGCCTACAGCTTGCTATGATACTTTTCCAGCGGGTGCTGAGGTGGATGAAGTCTCCCAGCAGGACAAGAGCCTATGAGCGCAAAGCCTGCTGTAGCTGGAGCAAGTGTCAGTAGGCTCCCCTTCATCAGATGGCCTGTAGTAAACACCAACCACAAGGTTCACTTTGTTGCCATGGTCTCTTCTTACCCATAAGCTTTCAGCCTGCTCATGGCTACTGTTCAGGGACAGCTCTTCACGCTCTCCATTTCTTGATGTAGAGGGCAATGCCTCCACCCCAGCTTCCTCGCCTGTCCCTTCTGAACAGTCTGTAGCCATCAATAGTTGCACTCCAGTCAGGGGATTCATCCCACCAAATTTCAGTAATGGCAGTCAGGTCATAGCTTTCTGGAAGTACTGTGGCTTCCAGCTCCTCCTGTTTGTTGACCGTGCTGCACGTGTTTCTGTGGAGACACTTCAGCTGGGCTGTCAGCCATGTCATCTGCTTGGAGGAACATCCCTTAATTCCGTTGAGGTATTTCACTGGTGTTTCCCTGTTGGCCCCTATTACCTCAGGAGCCCCCCAGCTCATCTCTGTAAGACTTCAAGTGTACTGCAGTGCACCCAGCACACCTCAGAGCAACAGGCTCAGGGCCCGCACTAGCACCCTGTCCCCCGCTAACTGTGGCATGTCATCCTACAGCTTGTCACTGGCAAGCCTCATAGTATCCTCCCCCCTCTTCAAGTCTAGCTTAAAGCCCTGTCAATGAGCCCTACAGGATTCTGAGCAAAGATTCTCTTCCTGCTTTGAGATAGGTGGATCTCTTCTGACGCCAGCAGGTGTAGGCCATTCCATCCGGGATGATCTGGTGATGGCGACCTTCTGTTGCCTCAAGGCCCCTACGTCTTACATTGCAGTACTTGGAAAACATAAGTTAGGGAGGGGTGGGCATGTGTAGAAAATAATTGATCTGACAGTTAATAGTTGAATGGTCCCACAAAGAACTCGATCCTCATTTGCTCTATGACTCACAGTTCCTGTAGGAAAATATGGTAGACATTTTTTAAAAACCAAATATGTAGGTCAGTAAAAGCTGTTACATTGATTTCACTGAATGTTGATCAGTTTCTTTGGACCTTAAGATAATTCCAGATCTTCAGTGTTTAATTACGAGATATAAAGATACCTAAGTCTGTACCATGTTTTCCTAAGGAAGGGACAAAAATCTGCCAAGATTCCGCAGAATCTTCTGAAATGTCATTCTTATGGTCTAGCCTTTGCAACTCAGGATCTAAGTAATAGGGAAAGGATCATTAACATGCAGAAGCCAATTGCAGCAGCTACAGAGCAATATAATTTGCAGTACTGTAAATATGTTTGTACTAATATCTGTTTTTTATCTGTGACTACAGTAAAAATAATAGACAAAATTATTTTCAAAGATCTCCAATTTTCCCCAAGGCAAAACAAACAAACGACAAAAAACCAGAAAACAAGAAAAAAGTAGTTTCAGCTAATCTCTGATTTTGGTTATCTTTAGGGCTGATCCTTTTAATTCCACTTATGGAAATGTTACTGGGGGAGTTCAGAAGTGGTAAAAAAACCCCAACAACACAACACTACTTTTTTTACTTAGAATTAGCCAGAATTCTACAACCAAATGAAAATTTTGCATTGGCAAGATATTCCAAGTGAACTGAACACTGGCTGATGCTGCTTTGTTTAGGTTAATATCCTGATTTTAAATACAGTCTACAAAGTAGTTGCTAGCATGTATAGACCAACCTGGTAATTACTAAAAATAATTAGGTAGCTTACTGCTTAGGTGGCAGAGAGTCATACTGTGTCAGTATTTTCAGGTAATAAAAATGAAGTTCCAGGAGAGATTGAGGTGTCAGAAGAACAGATGCTGAAGCAAATGGATAAATGAAAGAGTAACAAGTCTCTAAGACCAGATGGTATATATCTAAGATTCAGAAAGTGTTTAAGAATGAAGCAGCCAAGCTGTTGACAAAAATAGGCACTCTCATTAAAATTAGTTACTATGCTAGAAAAGTAGAGCAAATGTACCTAAGTTAAAAACAGGTTGCAGCAGAAGCCCTGCAGTTAATGATCTATCAGTATTTCCCTAGAACTAGTAAAATCAGCTGAAAAAAAACCTCAGCCCACCTCAATAAACATGGTGGGACAGAAACAAACAGGATTGCTGTTAAAAATAAAAAAAAAAAGTTCCTCCCTGATTAGGATGTCTGGATTCCTGGATTTACGTGTTAAACTGGTTTAGGGCCACGATCAGCCTCAAGACCTGTTCAACGTCAAAGATGCAGCTGGTAACACAGGAATTACTTTCCTGGCTGTGCAGAAGTCACAGAGCCCGGAATCTTTTCCAGCTTTCTGGATCCAAACAGATGGCCCAGTAAAGTCCAAGCATATCTGGGGAGATTTGTTTGGCTGTCTTCTTCTCTTGGCGAACCAGAGCACAGAGGCGCACTGTGACAATGCAAATGCCATACAGCCACCTGTAGCCGAAAGTCAGTGCACCCAATTGCAGAAGGTGAATGACCAGTAGCTGGTGTCTGGGAGAATGCTGCCGCAGGGCAGGGACAGGAGGTGAGCAAGAACAGGGTGGTATTCTCCCAGCTTCCAGTAATCTGACACTTAGGATCTTCCTAATCCAGAAGTTCTATGCATATCATAGTGTTAATAGCCATGCATGGACCTTAGTTTCCTCCTGATTTTTTTCTAATGGCTTATATTAAATGGATCTGTTTATAGTTCCACCCTTTAACAGTTCCACAGTTTAATTTTGCGTGATGTGAAACTATACTTAGTTCTCTTTGTAACTTAATAATTTCAATTTGGTATTCGAGTTCTTTTGTTAGGAGAAACAGTAAATATTACCTTTCTTTTCATTACCTTAATCCTATTCATGATTCCATACATCTGGATCCTTTTTTCCAAGTGAAGAGTCCTTGCCTGTTTAATGTCTTGAGAAGTCCTTACCTTTGCTCAGCCATATCTGTGCCTTTTCTAGTTCTGCAGCATGTCATTTGCAGCGTGAGCTGCCTAGAGTAGTATGCAGTATTAACAATGTGGGTGCATAGTAGTGATTTTACAGTGTCAAAATAGTTTTCTGTGTCCTGTTAATTTCCCAACAAAGCTGTGGATCTTTGAAATCTCATAGACCATTTGGTTTGGTCTGTCCTTACCAGGTCCTCTGGTTATGCATCCTCAGGCAGTTTAGATGACCTCCTACTGGGGAGAGCCCCAAGCTGCCAGCACATGTCTTATATGGCAGCAGAGCAGAAAGAGCACCCTGCGGCTCATGCGACATCCGTATGTCATGCTGCATCTCTCCAGAGACTCACGGGAACAGGGGTGCTTCAGGCTGCCCATTCCACTGGTGACACGACTCACAGAAGTACTATCTCAAAGGTCCAAAGAGGAATCCTATGCTGGGTTGTCTCTTGGAAAAGTGACATTAGAAGAGCACTAGCACAGCCAAAAACATCTTGTTCAAATGATACTAAGTGAAAAGAGCCACCTGCAGATACAACCGGCGTGCCTACAGCACGCGTACCTTTTTGTCAGCTTTCAGACGTGTGCTTCTCTGTGCGTGGAGATCCTTCTCTGACATTGCTGACCGAACAGCACCTGCAGAACTGACTTTGTAACTCTCAGGTGGTCTGTATTTGCACAGCAACGAGGCACAGAGGGCCAGGTAAGGAAAAAGGGCAATTGCTTTCTTTCTTGGCCAGCAGCATCATCTGCCAGCTCTGGCCTGCAATGCGGTTGTGTAGCAGAGAAGCAAGATGGAGCACAGGTTCGTGCAGCACATGCAGATCCGTCTCCTGTCTGTGCCAGGCAATTGCTAATCAAGCCTGTGAGTATGTCAGATGTGGTTCACGTTGGGGTTATCCCAGCTGTGTCCTGGCAACACATGAAACACTTCATTCACGAAGGCCTGCCCTCAGCCAGGCCCATCTGTTTGTCATTCCTGAGAAGAGTAAAATGCTGTGATAATCCATTGAGCCATGCTGGACTTTCTCTGCTGTTAAAGGAGCACTGTTGCTTCTTTTATTTTTAAGAGGCAATAATTAGCTAAGTTTCTCCTGGCATTACCTACCTAAAATTAATTCTTTACTACTGGCTGCTGGCAGCATGTACCTACCTCCTGATCAGATGCCAAGTTTTGAAATTTCCTGGCTGGGTGAAAAAAGGGGACTTGTTTCTAATGACAGATTGGTGTGGTTTGACAAAAACACTGTGCACTTGGGAGCACTTGAGGGCAGCTGCTGCAGAGAAAGGAGGGGAGGGAGTGTTTTTTGGCAATGGACTAAACACAAGCACAAAGGTTTTTTGCCTTCAGTAAACTGTGAATATATTTTTTGTATATTTAGGTAGACAACCCGTTTTATGGAACAAGATATCTTCTGACAAGGTATCCAAGGAGAAGGACTCATCCCGTGCGTTCCTGCCAGCTTATTCAGTGTCCTGGGAACTAGTGGGCTCTGATAATTTTGGGCCAATCTTCTGTGCTTCCTTTGGGAAAGGGGCATTTGGGGTCATTAAGCACCAAAGTCATGCTGCAGATCTTACCAGTTGCTGGGCTTCCAGCTTCAAAAAGTAATTCAGGCCAAATATTCAGGCAGCCAGCTTCAGGATCAACAAACCATGCCCCCTCACCCCACTCCCCACCGTGGAGGTTAGCACCGTTGGGGCAACAACTTGCGGGGTATGTGTTACATACCACAGGGCTCCTCAAGCACCACTGAATATGGCTGTGCATGGAGTGCTCTGCTGGAGGGATGGGGTCTGCATTAGAGTAGAAACAGAGACGGTATTGGAAGGAAAGTGAAGACTATGGGGTGAGAATGGCTTGGGAGCTGTGTGCTGGCCTAAATGTGTTCAATGTCTTATCTTTGCATCAGTTCATAGGTTCTCAAATTATATAACCTCAGAATACACTTTTAGTCAAAAACAACTGTGGTGAGTCATATAAACATACAACATACAGGTTAGTTTGAGGAAGTTAAAGTCCATTCAAGAAAATTAAGTAATTTCTGAAGTCTAGTCCATGTAGATGTACACACTTAAATTTTTAAGACATTGTAATACAAGGAGACCCACAAAATGGCATAATTACTTCTGCTCAGTTTGGTGTCTTTTTCCTGAGTTGGCAGTGAACCAGACTCAGAAGGCTCTGAGGCTAATACAGCCACCATCCCTGTAACAGCAGAACCACTTGAACTTTTCCTGTCTGATCAGCCTGTTTCAGTATGTCCCATTTCGATATCCGTTAGTTTTGAATTCCTATCTGCTCAGTTGCATGTATAATATAATAGTCCTTGTAATAGCAACAGTATGCTCAATGTCAATCAAAAGATAGAGGAAATGTGAATGGTATGTTATGTTCAAAGCCTTACTTCTAAAGAAAATACCTATACTGGAAAAAGATCACAAAGTTTATAAAAATAAACTGTCCAGACAAAAGCTGACCATTTAAATACTCAGCTAAAACCCTCTAAATAGTTTTTGTAATGTCAATCTTAGAAGATGGCTTTGTTGACTTTTTCTGTGATTTGAAGGTGATGCCAACTCAAGGAAAAACCAGCAAGTTGATTCTTGTCCACAGAAACTGCATCCCTAGATAGATTATTGGATACTTTATAAAACTATTTGTAGCCTAGACATCATTTCTGTGGCCCTGAGCCTAAACAGGGTTGATTAATTACCAAATTTTTACAAGGTGAAAGTACAGTTCTTCTGTGTAAAATAAATTAGTGACTGAAAATAGGAATGAGTCACAGAAAATCTCTCAGAAAAAAAAGGTATGGAGAAATGAAATGGAATATTGAAATATTTACTTATTTTAGTTTCTGACTTTTTTTCTCTGTAAAAATGCCTGCAAAAGAGAGAGCAAAAATTTGCAAGAGGTAGTAGTAATGCTGTGCTACCAAAAGCAATACAGGCTATGATAGTATTTATACCACCTCATTTTTATGAGCATTTGTGCAGGAGTAGTTATTAGGGGAAAACAAAATGCAACAGTAGGTGGAATGCACCAGGCAGCTCTGACAGCTCTTGCCAGACTCCACTTCCTGACTTATCAGTTTGTATCATGAGGATATATGGGATTAGGGTCTGCAGGATTCAGGGCTTTCTGTCCAGATAAGAGAACTAATTCTTCTGAAAGCAATCTGGTAAGCCAGTTCTAAGTATGAGTGATACCCTGTGCTTGGGGTCATCAACAAAACAGTTGATAGTTTTGTTAAACTTCTGACCTGATGCCTCTCAAACTCATGACCAGATACCAGATTGCTGAGCAACCGTGCCACAAGGAACATTGCTAGCCTTATCTTTACCTTCACCATCCTGATCTTGCCCCCTTAGATCTTCCCAGCTAGTGTGAGCTTTCTCAAGACCTTACATACTGACAAAATCTACTTACTCACATTTCCCTAACAGCCAAAAAGATTCTTATGTTGTTTGTATTCAATGAGTTTTTATCTCTGAGAATCTGATCAGCCTGTGCAGTAACAAGCCTGATGGAAACAGCTTCTGTAGGAGAGGAAGAGAGCAGTAAGCAGGAGATGGCCTCAAGAAAACAGCAGGGGTTTTGTCATGTAAGACAAGCATCTGCAGCTTCTTCCCTAAATGACAGGTTCAGGGCAGCTGAACTGGAGAAGTCAGGAAGCCTTGTGTCAATATATGGTGAGAGCCCGCTGGAACTCTACAGCACTTCCTCTCTGAATATGCCTGTCAGTGTCATCTCAGACTATA
Organism: Buceros rhinoceros silvestris; assembly: GCF_000710305.1. Taxonomy (NCBI): domain Eukaryota; kingdom Metazoa; phylum Chordata; class Aves; order Bucerotiformes; family Bucerotidae; genus Buceros; species Buceros rhinoceros. The sequence continues at coordinate 6,611 of NW_010407627.1, read as the reverse complement.
GGGTTTTGTTCTTTTAAGTACTGCAGAAGAAACAAAACAAAACCTCTGCATCTATTTAAGATGTATTTGCATATGTCCAGGGTTTTCAGATTTCAGAAGCATTATGTCTTTCAAGGTATTGACCCTGTTTAGAAAGGAAAAAGCTCCAGCTTTGACAGACTGAGTCAAAGTGGGCAAATAAAATCTTTCCTGAAGGGTGTTTTTTTTTTTTTCCTCTGTGCCTGTGGCCTTCTGGCATTGTGCCAACAGGTCTGTTGTTTCTACAGTATTCCTACTTAATGATTTCCTTTGCACAGAAGAAGTCTTAAGCTGCAATAAGTTGAGAGTTGAGGCATGGTAGAAAATCAAGGATTATTGCAATGTATTTTAGAAATGCTTTATGCACATGGTTTCTAATTTAATTTCTATTATTTTTAAAGTACTTATAGAATCCAGTCATACCGAGTTAAATGGCAATTTGGCACATATTGCAGTGTGGTTTTTAAAGACATTTTAGAGGTAACGTGGCATACAGTTTTCACACAGGTCCATTGATTCTTGAAGTGCGTGTCTAAAGTTGAATTTAAATGTCCATGTATGTCAGTGGGATGTGCACATGCTTGGTACCATGAGTTTTTTGTCCTGCAGAATGAAATATATGGATAGTCATATTTGAAAATTTTGTTCCAAATGCATCATTCTGCATATTAGGTATAACTGTATATTATTGAAATAGTGGGCTTTTCCCAGAAAAATTTAACATGGCACTGAGCAGAACAGGGAGGTAGGAAAAAAGACAAGGGAGACCTTGGTAACTCTATTACAGGTTCTGATGTGGCACAGAGTGCAAGAAATTACCAGTATTTGAGGTAAAGCACTCAACTCTTTTCACAGTAAAATGAAATAAGTAGTGGGAACTTGTGATTTATTAGGTATATGCAAGGTGGAAGAGGCTGTAAGAAATAAAGTCTGGGTGTGCTCTCTGATAGCAATAGTCTTTCTCCATAGTCTGCAAAAACTGGTATGAAGGTGCATTTCTTAGGGACACATTTTCTTCTACCCCGGATTGTGGGAACCTCTCCTTTTTATATTACGTGTAGTAGATTTAGTCCTCTTACTATAAATGGTTGCTACAGTTTCAAAGCTAAGTGTGTGAGTATACAGGGAGATGAGATGCTTGTAGGATGGAAGAGAATTAGTGCTGTATTAGCAGAAAACTGAAGAGAGGAATATGAGGGGAGGTGGGTGAGGAAAGTATAAAAGTGGGTGGAGGTGGAGCACACAATGTTAAAGTGTAGTACTGGGGCTGGTCATTGGGTACCCTGCGCTCGTGTCTTTTGACAGATTCCAGTGATATTTCCTGAATAATTTATTTAAGCCACGAAACTTTGCAGTGCATGTTCAGCTCTGCTGCTAGTTAAGTGTCATTCAATAAATGTGCTGCAGTAAGCCTGCTAGACAGTAATATATATCAGTACAAGGGAAAATGATAAATCTTTTTGTTTTGTCATTTTTCTTGGTAGCTTGTTCCAGGAGGCGTCAGTTCAGCATGGTGAGGAGAGGTTATAGCGAGGCCGGTTTGAGGTCTCAAGGAGTGCAGCCAAGTGCAGCTTCTCCAAAGGCTTTTACCTGTGCCTGCACGCTGCTGGCTCTCTGCCTTTAGGAGTAACAGGGTTCCTGGCTATAGTGTACCTAAGAACGTGTTCATTACTGAAGAAACATGAAACTTCCTGATAATTTCATGATGAATTTCATACCTAGATACTGAACACTTCAAAAATGAAGTGTCTTCTCTTTATCTCTTTTTGGGATATTGGGCTGCAAAAGCATATACTAATAAAAAATGGAGGTGGGACAAAAGCCATAGGTTTGCCTAAGAAGCAGAGCAACTCCAGTGAGTGAGATTCCACCCTCTGTGGGATGCCTACTGGGTCTCCACTGGGCCACCAGTGCCTCAAAGACGGATAAAGGGAAGTTCTTGCCATGCCGCCTTTCCTTTGTGCTATCCCGTACGTGGGCAAGTGAAGAGGAGGCAGAGCACAGCAGCTGCCAACTCATCTGTGAAGGGGGCTTTCTACATTGGTGTGAAGCTCCAGGGCAGCACTGGCAGCCTTTCAGGCTCAGGAGATACCAGTGATGCTGTGCAAAGGAACTGTACCTACTGTTCTATAGGGCTTGGGTCAAGGCTTTTTCATTCGTCACTGGGGAACAAGAGACATCTAGACATTGTTTAACATTATTTGTTTTGAGTAACACTTTCTGCTTACTGACAGAGTTGGCATGGAAACTCAATCAGCACTGGTTTTTTAAAAGGATAGTGTGTTCAGAGTGAGGTTAGTCATCAGCAAGAAACCAGAGAGACTCAGGCTGCGGCTGCTAACACTTACACCTTGCTCATGAATAGACAGAAATAGTCAAAATGGTAGCAGTCATATTACCCCAAATTCTATTGGGGGGAAAAGAGGTCCATCTATTGAGAATTATATTATGGTTTTTGGGTGTGGTTTTGTTTTTTTTTAAAGAGGGATTAATTAGTTAATTATCTGAAATCCACAACAGAACTTTCTTACAGAAAGATGCCTTATGTTTTTATGGATCAGTTGAATTTAAAGACTTAACACAATTCATATAAACAGTGGTGCTTGTAAAGTTGTGGTGGAAAATGGCATGCTACTTAAAAGGCTGTAAGCACAGCACTAGGGTTCTGTGAATGTACAGCCAAGATGGGAGCCTACACAGCATGCAGAAAATGGCATTTTCAATTACTTTCCTTTTATTGATGAAAAAAGTCAAGATGTGCTTATTTCTGTCTTACTTTTTTCCCCACACACAAGGACGGAAGCAAAGAAACAGCTCTTGGTTTTCTGCACCAGCTAGGCTGAGAAAATATTGATGGCTAAATTGCTGTTCAGTGGCATTTCATAAAGTGCCTGCTGGCATCCTGTTCTCAGATGCAGAATGATAAACGTATATTTAAATTCCAAAAGTTTAATTTAATCTATAACCTTTCACTCTTGGCTTTTTGTATCCTCAGAAAGACCATACACGCCCTCTTCATTGATACAGCATCTTGTTTATTTTGCAGTAACTATTTGCGTTCAAGGCTCTAATGCTGTTACCAAATGGATGAAGACGCTGATTTCTGTTTTCTTTGTGTTTACCAAGCAGATAATCTAAGTGACGCCCTGAAAAAGCTGAAGATAACAACTACCGACAGCACAGCAGATAGCTTGGAGGGATGCTTGGACTGTCTGCTTCAAGCTCTGGCCCAAAACAGTAAGTTTAAGGACCTTTCAAATTTTAAATCATATAATGAAATCAGTGAATTAAAATGGAGGTAGTAAAATGTGGCAGAAAGACCAGCTCAGGCAGTAGATTACTGGATTGGCTGTTCTGGGTTTTGGGTGTTTTAACCCATTTATCTAACATTCAGATAGCATCAAAGACAGTGACAATAAATACCTGGAGGGCTGGAGCAGGTGTAGTCCAGTCCTTTTCCCAATACGATGAAGTAGCACAGTTACTTTTCCATTTGATCACTGAAGAAACAAAAAAACAGGGAGGACATGTAAGACTGATAGGATAGGGGGAGGGATATGGGAGCTGCTTGCTGGTTAAAAAGAGCGTAGTTTCCTGTTTGTAATGTATTTTTCCTCATACTTCTGATCACCTATTTCTTATTTCCAATAATTAGTAGAATTAGTAGATTCTACTTCAGTAGAAATTAGTAGAAATAGGCTGGATATCCAGTGATGATTCAAATTTGACATGTGGTACAATAACAAAAATAACTTAAGAATGGAAAAAGATGTCTTCTTCACCAAAAGCTGTAGAATGTATGTCCCCACACGCAGTAGGCAGAAAGGTATGGTAAATGAAGATGACAGCTTATAAGACTTTTCCAAGTTTAACTTTCTTAGCGCTTCAGATGGTGGCAGAAGAAAAATCTGTGTAAAATTTCAGGTCGAAAAACTCGTCAGATTAGATACAAGCCATGATTAGAAATGCTTTATTTAAAAATAATGTTAGTCCTTTATAAATATCAATACACTCCAAAGTACATACTATTAATAAGTCTTGTTTCTTTCCTGTGACGGTATTCTGTAAATCACAGCTTAGATTTTTGGCTTAGTTGGTGTAAAATACTTAATGAGGTCATCCACAATAGAATATAAGCACTATCCATATCAATTCAAATATGGATTAAAACAGTCCCTGCATTTAATAATAGTGGGGTTTTAATTCTGATTTGTTTTACAAGGAGATGTCAGCTGGGAAATAATAAAATATTTGGGTTTTAATCAACCCATTTTTTGAAGATGCTGAATCATTTTTTCTTATAGGTTTATTTAAAAGATACAGCCTCTATTTGAATTCAGCTAACTCTTGGGTTTGGTATTTCCAGTTCTTTTAAGTCTAATACTTGAACAATAAGTACTAAAAAGAAGATGGTATGAAAAATTACAAAGTACTTAGTGTAAATAGCAGAGTTTACCATTTTGCTTATGAAAGTCATATGGTTATGTCATAGAATAAGTTTGGCAAGTGCAAGTTAATTTTGACTTCCTTGTGTTACGAAAATGCCCGCAATCAATTATGGATAAACAAAATGGGTTTTATTAGGTTCCTTTAAACAGGTTCAAGTGATGTCTAGTTAGGAATTTTTACATAGAACAATACCTTACACGTAACTGACAACTTACAACGAGGGAAAAACAGGTTCCACAAGTAAACCAGCTCAGATAGAAATCTGGATACCTTCTCTTTACCAATGCAAATTGAGAACTATTTACCGACAGCCTAGGGAGGGATGTATTCACCATAGCACGATCTCCACTAGCTAATAGAAGAATCTCTTGCTTACAGAAACGCAAATTCTTACCAATACTGTTAGCTGGCATCCCAACTTCAGTATTTCGAAGCCTCTGTTCTAACGTCTTAGAACGAGAGCGAGATTCCTTTCTGCCTTAGCTTGTTCTCCAAGAAGAGACAGAATAAACTCCTTCTTTTCCCTTGTTGTTGATTCTACTGTCTCATCGCCAAGATTCCTGTTTATATAGTCGATCGAATGTGTACTGTAGTCAATATCAGGAAAAAAGTAGAAAATGAGTTTTCAACAGAACTCAGATTCACAGGCGCCTTCTCCACAGGGGTTCAGAGCCCTGTTTTGTGCGAACTTAGGGGCACAAGTACCATGCAAAGGTAGAAGGATGGCTGAGATCCTTATCAGGGCGTCTGCTTGTCTCTGCCTTTGTTTCCAACACAGGAAGGGTAGTTAATAACCACCACACCTTGCAACCAGATGGCTCTCTCCTGTTTCAGTCTAGGGCATTGCTCTTGCAAAATCTTTTCTCTTCTAGTCTCGTAGCTGCCAGACCAGATAAGCAGGTTATTAGTATTTTGACCTCTTGCTTTCGTGCAGTTTTACAAAATTTAGCTATAATCCCTCTACCATTTACTGTGTTCTTTACATGTCAGCCAGTAGCGTGAACGTAACCCTGCTGAGCTGCCATATGATACACATCTCCACACATTTTCAGTTGCCCAAAATTGAGGGCAACTAAAATAACTCACTGAAAATTAGATGGGGCAGTTTTTTCAACAGCTTGCTGATGATTTAGGAGCCTATATATCAATTCCCTTTCAAGTGAATTAGACACTTTGGTATGTTAGGTTTTGCTGAGTCTCTTTGGAGAACAGTCTTTAGTTCTCAACATAGTCTGATGATATTGGGGAGAAAAAATCTTCATAGATGACAGGTTTCTGTTTTGGAGTAAATTTTTGAGAACAGCAGTACATTCAGAAGACTTCAGCAATTATGAGGTAAATTGCATGTAGTAGATTGATTCAATTTATTGATTCAATAGATTGGTACAGAATCAGCTTTCTAAAGGCTGCAGTCTGAGTAATTGCTGGGCTACCAGTACATTATGACTGTCCTTCTTTTGAACAAAAATCTAATGAATATTCTTTCTCATCGTTCTCATTCATTCAGTTAACATCTTAATATGGATTTGACTGATTAAATAATTTTTAGTTACCGTGCATATTATCATATATATTACATCATATAGTTACGGGATTCAAACTGTACCTCTGTTTCTGTGACCAAATTATTAAATAATAATAATTAGAAATCAGATTGTTTATATAACACTACATGTTAATTCTAACACAGAAATAATTTAAATAAGATTTCTTATGTAATTATTCTGCTCTTCTTCAGTATATTCCCATGAAGTATATGTTCTGATTATAGTTTAGTAAATCATTGTATTAGAGTAACACTAGAAAAATAAGCCATGCAAGGAATAGCATTTATTTTAAGAGAATTTTATAGGACTGTCATTTCATTGGGAATCCATGGTAGTATCGTAAGTCACAGAACTTAAAGTTTTATTCACTTCATTAAGACTTGAAGATAAAAATATTATTTTATCCTATATAAAATACAGTTATTTCTAATACACTAATGCAACCCACTCCCATCTACTCCCAGCCAAAACAGGCAGTTAAACCCAGTGTTAATATAACACTAAGGTTTTTAACAAAGGAAATAATGATTTCCCCAACTTCAGTTTGGTCATATTGCATGTACCCGTGAGAGACCATTCATCATCATGGCTTGGCTT
>NW_010407626.1:110749-155952 GCF_000710305.1 Buceros rhinoceros silvestris | reverse complement strand
ACAGAATAAGAAGAGAGGAAGACTAATGTAATGTAAGAGGACATTAAGGCCCCCATTCAGCAAGACACCTGAGCATACGTCAAACGGAGCAAAGCAATAACCCCATGCATCTTGGTGGACTTCAAAGGCATATGCAGAAGTACTTTGCTGAACAAGGCATAAAGATATACACGTGATGACGAATTCGCAAAATGCATTTTTGGTGTAAACTGTAACCATTGAGGACAAAACCGTAAATATGACAAAAAAGTTCTCATGAAAAAGGGAAGAAAATATTAAAAAATAAACCTGAAATTTTGGGGGTTTTCCACATCTATGTGTTTTGAGGGGAAAATATTAGGATTTTGAATTGAACTAATGTGGAGCTTAGGAATCAGAACAGTAATGATATTAATTTTCTGACATGGGTATAAGACAGTATATTTATTGCTTATGCTAAAGATTAATGAAGAATATGCATAGACAGGTCAGCGTTCGACTCGCCAGCAGCTGAAAATTTTGGTGAGCAGTGTAACACGAACAATCCGTGGCTGTGGAGGACTAACTAACTTATACTGAATTCTTGCAGCAAGCTTCAAAATTATAGCAAGACATTTAACGTTAAAGCAGACAGTGAAAAAAATACTCAGCAGAGCCCGGCTGTGAACAGTCAGGTGTTCAAAGTATCTTACAGAACTGAGCCCAGTAAACAGAGTGCCTGCTCATACACAAAATTATGCAAATTCCTAAGTAAATGCAAGACCATAATCCTCTTTTTGAGTTATGGTTATCGTGTAATGAATACCAAATTACATACTTTACAGTTCAGCTATAAAATACCAAAACAAAGGGCAGTCACTTTGTCTGTTCTGCAGTTAAGCAGTTCTATGCTCGTTAAATGCTAATTAGCATACTAACAATTTGTTGATTTCTAAAACCTGAATTAAGGACCTAAAAATCTTCTGGATTTTATTAACTAATAACATATATACAGCATAGTAACCATACACAGTAATGGAAATCAATTACACAGCATCCAGATTTACCTTTTAAGCGCATCTTAATGGTTAGTATTTTCTGCTTTTTCACTGCAATTTGAACTTTTTGTACTAGATATTAATCATTTTACTGCTTGAATATTTAATAATGGCTTAAAAGCATAATTTCAAAATGCTGCCAGGTAATGCATTATATAAAAATCATGTTTGCACATCAGCAGAGGGAGGTACGTGTGAGGTTTTCTGAAGAAGTTCTCCAGGCTAATCATCATAAAGTGTAGTAAACTCAGGCCAAAATGTGAGAGAAAGAAACAACAGTGTAATTTAATTCATAGTTAATAAACAAACACAACTTTTTACATTTGTACAGGGAAAGACTGGAACTAAGTTGGCTTTTTACAGAAGCAACCTCACAAGTGTTTACATGTTGAAGAAAGCAGGTTTTGGCACATGGGTAATATCTGTGAATACGTGTTCAGAATTAAAAAAAAAAACAAACAAAACCAAACAAACCAACACTGCGTAGGAATTTCACATTTAGATTCTTGGCATCAGCACCTGCTGTCTAGTGGGTCAAGACAAAACACTGTTCCTTCAAGAGTTAATCCCATTTTGAACCCCTCCTGCAACGAAACAAGACATAGTTAATTAAAAGGAAAGTGGTTTCTGGAGGACTACGCTCTCTTTCTAAAACCATCTAAATTTGAGTTTATCTTCAGGCAGATAAACCGTAAGGATACTTCAGAGTGAATTTGCAGTCATATACTTTATTTGGTCAGCCTATTTTTAGCAAGTGTTAGTGGTTAACTTATAAAAGGATTCATCTCGTACAAGGAAAGAAATACAGCTGCCTAAAAAGGCAAATAAAATCATGCTCGTTCTATTGCAAATGTACAAACTGCGCATTTCAAAGACATGTAAATCAGTGAAACAAAATACGACAGTCTTCATAAAGTGTAAAGAATTTCTTTAAAAGTTTGGACCAAAATTCCTGTTTTAACTGACATTACTTTGATGCGTAGGAGTGCAAAAGTGGCTATAAGCCAGATGCTACCAACCCCTCTACTGAAAAGAAAATCATTCGGTGAGTACCTGTGTTTGGTTTACAAAACGTACTTAGCTTGCACCAGTTCTAAAACAAATCCTGCACTTTTAACACAGGGAAAGTGCTTTGGTTTTAATTTCTCTTTTTGCTTTAAAGGAAGCTGAATAATTGTGGCTTGACCTTCAAGAGAAAAGTCACCTCTGAATCAGGTAAAAGTGCTGTAAAGACATAAGCAATTGGAAACCAAGAGCTCTGAATGGGAATGCCGTGAGAACACCAGCTCCAGAGGCAGCTGTGACAATGTTGTCTTAATATACAGTTCACTCAGAGAATTCTGATTGTATGCTGTGACATCTGTAATGTTTGCTTCATGAAAGCACATATCTCGTAAATAAAATAGATCTCTGTGTAAAGCAATCTGTATTGGGATTAGGCATAAACTCGAGCATTTTCTCAAAATGCAGAGCAGTACCTCACCAGCATACCTTTTGGGTTTAAAAGATAAATCCCAAGTGGAACCAGCTTAATTTCAAATCAATTTAAACCACAGGCTGGAATTTTTAAAGTGTATGAATATTAATAACCCCACCAGCTACTGCCATCAGAAAAATAATGCTGAGAAACAGAATAAACTTCCCGGCAATAGTTACTAAATGATCTGAGATTTTCCATGTAAAATTTGCATTTTCCTAAAGGCAGATCCATACTATGAGATGATGAGGCAGTAGCAGTACTGTACAGTAAACCTTCTCCAGCTGTGCTACCCAGTTTGCCTTACACAGGTGACAGGGCACTGCCATCTGCATATTTGACTTTTCCCGTTTCCCCTCCGTATTTTTCGAAGGGCTGACAGAAGAGCATTCAATGCAAAAGATAATTCAAGTGAACAGATCTGAAGCTCCTGTTATAAACAGACGCTGTTCATTTACCCAAAGGATACTATTAATTGAAGTAACTGCAGTCGAAGGCGGACTGCTTACACAGAAGAGAATTCAGACAATTAGCCCTACAATCCAGCCTGTTAAACCCCACAGTTACGAGTGTGTATGAAATGCTAAGCTTTTAGAGTATTTAAAGGCTGTTTCCAGTTTTGAGGTTGTAAAACGGGTAGATTTTGCTTCAGCTGGAGGCTGCTTGATACAGCTGCAATAGCAGAACAGCTACAGCAACTGGTTTAACAACAACCAGTTTAACTCTTAGCAATCCAGAGAGCCTTTCACCAAACACGTGTCCCGTTCATGTCCTGCACACTCCTTCTACATATTTAATCGCTGCTGGTGGTGGCATCTTAGTAGCTGCACTTCCAATGCCCATTTTCTGGTTATCTAAGAGCAAATCAGATTATGCAGTTTGGACGCGCACACATCTCACTCCTCTTTCGTTGATGGTATCGGGTTTTTAATTTTTGTTTTATTCTACACAAACTGGTATTTTGTCACTTAATGCTTAGCTTGTGTTTGCTATGACTTTGCTTTGAGCTATTCCTACTTTCTTGAAGAACACTGGTCTCCTTGACCTTTCCTTCTGCAACTCCTCTCCAGAACACTTCCCCTCCACTTCTAAGCTGTGATATGTTGCATTTAAAACAATCACATTTTCATATTTGCAACGTGATTATTGTTAATCCATTAACAGATTGCTGCACTACACGTCTCATAATTATTTAAAAAGCCTTTTTACTTTATTACCATAATGAACTATTTGCAAAATATATACTACAGTATATTATACTATATAAGAAATTATAAGAAATAATATACTACAGTATATTATTACAGTGTATGCCAACTTTCAACTCTCCACTCCAAAACCCAGCATTCACAGCTGTAATAATAATGAAGTCAGTTGGAATGACTGAGCAGATTCTAAATTATGATTTGCTTTTATCTTTTTTTTCTAACAAACCTGGTTAATGTGTTGGGCAGAATATTTTTTCTTTAAAAATGATATATATAGCCAGCACTTGGTACACATTACACACTATGCATATATTAAAAATGTATCATTAATTTTAACACACCGCGTTTTAAATATTTTACCTGGTGAAATTCAGACATTTCAGCTTCTAATAACATGTGTTTTTAGCATAACTCACTGCCTGTTTATTAAAAAACATGTGTGCTACAGCTTCCTGTACTTCAAAGGTTGAGGAAACAGTCTCTGTTCATGCGGTCAGAAAACCTCTGAAATCTGCTGATTTTCAGGGAATGCTGAAAAAGCCCATTCCCTGCTACTGGACAGAGGTGGCAACATGAAGTGTTCATCAGTATTGTGCCTTGCTTCTGTGTTCACATCTCCATGACGACAGTGTCAAGCAACTTTTTAATTTTTGAGATAATTTAACACAAGGACTGAACATCTTAGTTACCCAGAAAAATAACGGTATTCTATTAAAGGGTATGACTGGTCTCTATAAATAGAGAGGAGTAAAGCTGCTTTTCACTAGAAAAAGTCATCTGAAAACAATTCCTCTTCCAAAACTTCCACTTTTACCCAGAAAAATAACGGTATTCTATTAAAGGGTATGACTGGTCTCTATAAATAGAGAGGAGTAAAGCTGCTTTTCACTAGAAAAAGTCATCTGAAAACAATTCCTCTTCCAAAACTTCCACTTTTTTTTTTTTTTTTTATGTCTATGATAATAAGACATGAGCTATTCTGGTTAAAACCAGTAAAAGATAAATATTTTATTAGAGGATAAATTTACTAAAGTCAACCTTATGGCTCTGAGGTTAACTCACTTGTCACTTCACGGCGACTCCACTCAATGAGATTGTCAGCACAAAGCCAATGAACCAATGATAAATTTACACGTCTCTGAGAAAATAATTCAGAGGGCTGGGCATAAATTCTTTCCGATAGAAAGATGACAAGCCTACTGACTACTTCAGGGCACACAGGGATAATGGCCTGTAACTCCTGGAATACTGGATACTAACTACCTTGAGATTTCAGTAAATTACAGCAGCTGTTGCTGGTCTGATTCTCGATCCAGAGAAACATCCCCTCACTGCAAGATTTCTGGGAAAATAGACAGATACATTTTATTAATGTCTGGATACACTCAAAATGGAGAGGATGAAAATATGTTTCAGCCTAAGTGTGGGGAGAAACAGGAGGTTGGATAGTCATCAGAGAGAAGCCTGAGCTGTAAAAGTCACATGTCAGCACATGCTCGAGTTTTGAGCTCTCCAAAAAAGATCAACAGAGATTGGACTAAGAAATGGAATAGAAAGAGCTTAAGTGTGAAATATGGATCCTCCCTACAGTTTAAACATAAAACTGATTCCCTAGAGATCAGAGAAATTTATCTGATCTCATTAAGTTCAGAATATTGGATGAAAAGGAAAAGCACCCCCAAATTAAGAGTATTCTCCAAAGTCTTTTCCTCTGTCTTGTGCTTTCCTCTCCCACTTTGCTTAAACATCACCTTCCAAAGCACGCATACACCCACACAGCTCTTCTGCACGCTGGAGCACGTTTGCCAAGGCATCTGACAGAGTTCCACACGAGAAATAGGATAAGAGAGTCTGGACTGAGCTGCTCCCACCAGCCTGTCACTGCCTGGTGCTGAGGGGCTTGCTTGCCACCCGGAGTGGAGGGTAACTGCGTTTAAAACCCTCTCAGAATAAGTTTATATTTTGAACTATTAGGTATGCTCATTAACAACTTACCTTTGTATTTAATGGAATATGTATTTACTGAAACTCAGGCTGTATCTTCATAATGTGAAGATAACAGATTCCTTCACTCTGCATTCCAGAGAAGGAAGGAAGCCTTCATTTTCCTTTTGTGTCTCTTAACATCTGACTTCCCACAGCACGTTACATGTTCTATGCTTTTACCTTTTGCGGCATCCATTTCACCTTCTTTCTCAGAGCCTGTGTATCTAACAACCGTTGACTTCTAGCACAGCTCTCTTCTGCTCGTGGCAAGTTTTTAAATAATTATTTCCAAACAAAACCACAAAATCACAAACGACAAACGTGACTGTGCTAACACAATGATGTATCAAAGGGTTGGCTTAAACCATTTCACTAATGACAATCTGATAATGAAAACTGCAGATTGCACGAGTACACACAGAAAACAAACAGCAATGAAAACGAAGCTGATAAGCAGCTGGTAAGACAGACTAAAAACAAAATCACCTGTTCCTACCTTAAAAATTATATGTCCCTAAAAATTAAATTGGCCCTGACTTACAGCATTGTCTGTGTAAAATATAAAACTTAAAAATTTATATATACGTACACATATATAAAGGTGCAAACACCAGACATGAACACATGCACACTTCAACTGTAAATGCTGTAAATACCATTACTAAAACATGATATACCAACCATCGTTGACGCTAGGCACCCAGGAAAGCACAGGAAGACAAAAGAAGATATTAGGAAAAACATGTTTCAATCTAGTGTATTTTGCACTAACCACCTAGTAAAATAACTGCACATAAGCTTTTGCTTTGGCCAAAGTTAAAAACATTTTTTTCCACACCTCATCAGCCTTACACTTGTTCTAAATTGGATTATACTTGAACAAATTTTATGCCCACATAAAGACCCGCTAATTAATTTTCAGTTGAAATGTCAGGGTATGCTAAGGTGGAAATGCCAGACTCTCTAGTTGCGAGACTAGTTTATAAAGCATACAAAAAAGCTGGAAAAAACAAAACCTGCATGTGTAGGGAGGAATACCTGACCAATGCCATATTCCTTGCAAAGGACAGAGTAGATCTGGGGGTTTTGTTTTGGTTGGTTGTCTACTTTTTCAGGTCAAGAGTACAAACTATGACAGCAGTTTTTCGTTTTATGACTTCAAAAATCTCTGATAAAGGTTTCTACTGTCCCATTCACTGATGGATGAGGGAACAGCACTTTGCTGCTTTACCTGCTAACGATTCAAAATCTGGTCAAACCGTTACCCACAATAAGAACTCGGTGTGTGACATTTCTGTGTTGCCACAGCCACAGAGGCTACAGTATGCTTTTTCCTAAAACAGGCTGCAGACAATGGAAACATTGACATATATCAGTGTGAGGTGCTAGATTTGGGGTTTGTGCTAAAGAGCTTGGTAGTAACATTTTTACCGGAATTGCCAAGAAGAGATTTCTGGCTTTTAGCTCCAAACCGAAATTATGTGGGCCAGAGTACAGGTGATCAAGAATCTAAATTTATTACTTCATAGAAGGTGAAGCTGCCAGTGGCACCATCCTAAACCGACATGGAAAATAAAATTTTACAATGAACAGGAATGAAAAAAATTATACTCAGGGAAATTAAATGGCATTTAAATCTTATTTCAGCCATTTCGAAATATTTCTGCTGCTCTCCAGGCAGAAGAGAGGAACTGAAGGAGCCTGAGAGCTTGCTCTCTTGGACTCTGTGGGCTCTTGAGATACAAGAGAGCTGGCAGCCCTAGGAACACTTTCTGCTGAGGAGCCAGGATGCTAGAAATTCAAGTTCCCAGTATTTTCAGCCTTCCATTTTGCTGGCAGGCTGCTGGAAAAAAAAGGAAACAGATAAGCAAGCTGGCAAGAAACTACCAGTTTGGAAAGTCTGGCTGAAGAGAGTGATTTATTCCAAACCTTGAAGGCTTTCTCCTAGAATTGCTTCAAAATTGGGTCAATAACTGGAGATACTGTTGAGTGTTTCAGAATCAACAAACATTTTCTATTAAAAACATATCACTTCAGAATTCTTGAGTCAATTCTCAAGAGTTCAATTGTCCCAGAATGCTACAGTCAATTTTTTTAACAGCAGCAGAAAATTGCCATGGCCTCTTAAGAAAGTATTTGCCTTTGCCAACGCTATGAAAAACCAGACTGATGCCACTGAGGGAAAGATGAGGGTATACTGGGATGGTGGCGATTGCTGGAACTGAAAAGTAACAAGACCAGTGTATCTGTGGGGCTCTTGCCTCAGCTCTCTTTTTCAGCTCGCTCAGTCCCTTCCCAGGCAGGAGTAGCAGTACCCATTTTGAGCACATTGCTGAGAAACCCTGCGTTAGTGCAGCTGTCCATATTCACACCATGGAAGGATCTTCAGGCAAATTCCAACTCCAACTCAAAGACCGCAGGACAACTTACAAAAGGAACAGTCAGAAGTATTTTTTCCGATGTATTTGTGCGTGCATTTTCAGAATACGTAAACGCGTACTTCAAGAACAGTCATATAGCCATAGAAAACTGCATAATTGTAACTCAGTAGTTACCTGCATCTCATCTAGTTTGGACTGAATGTCTGGAGGGAAATCTCCTGCTCCGCAGCTAAAAGGGTCAAAAGGTTCTGCTCCAAAAAGGTCTCTCTCTGGAACAACAGAAAAGTGAGTCACCGAGAGAAAAGGCATGGGCTATGACAACAGCACTTCGAAAAAGAAAGCTTACACCCCCTTAACCAGCTGAGCAGTAGCACCTCCAGATATGCACCTGATTAACCACAATTTTTAACACCCAAATTCAAAAGCCAGTTCTTGATTGGTTTTCCAAAGTTTAATACTCAAATATTTTTCCATGAACACCATCAGCTACTGTTAAGCCCCTACTTTAGCTTTCATTAATGCTTGTTCCTTCCAGAGGAGTTTTAGGGATCCGATGAGAATAAGATGCAATTTAAAAGGGCATCTCCTACTGAAATGTGCTCTGGAATCTGCATGTGTAAGAAGCTTCGTAAATGAGGAAGGAAGAGCTTGGTATCAGTTGTCAAATTTCAACATTATTGTCAGAAACAGGTTCTTGCAAACAAACTAGCCTTCCTGTCCCCTGTCTGCTACTTCTCA
Source organism: Buceros rhinoceros silvestris (assembly GCF_000710305.1). Taxonomy (NCBI): domain Eukaryota; kingdom Metazoa; phylum Chordata; class Aves; order Bucerotiformes; family Bucerotidae; genus Buceros; species Buceros rhinoceros. The sequence goes on along the minus strand of NW_010407626.1, from coordinate 147,146 downwards.
CCATCAGGTTAAGGACGCCTCTGCAAGGACAAGCAACTACTCTTACTCATGGAAGGTAAGGCCTTCATCTGATAGAGTTCCTCTAGCTGGCAGTAACTAAAACTCATTGTCGGGGTTCTAAAATCTTGTGTAAGACCAAGTCAAGAAAGAAAAAATGAAAAAAGCATAGGATCATTAAAGGTCACTCGCCCTAAAATGTCACTAAATCTGGATCCATCAACAGAATGCAAATTTCTCTCTTCCAATACCATACAGTTTTTCACTTTGTTGTATCTGCAGTCTGCTTTCCAGAGGTCAGGGGCTTTTTATTTTTGTTTCCTTCTTTCTTTTTTTTTTTTTCTTCTGTCTGGACAAGAAATATCTCCAGTACATTTTTTTTTTTTCTTATTAGAACAAGCTAGTTCTTCACATTTGACAGCCCAAATGTTTTGGGTTGGGGGTTTTTGTGTGGTTTTTTTGTTTTCCTTCTCATTAATGGATTTTTTTCTTTCTCTACATGTAGTGGTGCCATCTATACAGAGTTTTTCTATCCCACGTTGGGTTGAACTAAAGCAGTAAGAAAATAATTTTGTTAACCCAGCCACTTTGATTGCAAAATTTACAGAAATGAGTTAATACAGTGTTGTCATTGGTGGAGAGAAAATTAAAACCATATCCTATCTCCTAACTTTCATGGTTGTCCAGCAAGAAACCTGGGAATTATACCACCTGCCCTAAAACGTTGTTAGCTTAAGAGCACGAGAGTAAAAGGGGCCATTGGTATCTTTGAAATAACTAGCTAGTTTTCTGGTTAAGCACAAAATGTTATCCTTGACATCCAAGATATGGAAGCTGACAACTGATCACTTGACACATGTTGCAGTCATACCAGTCATGTTAGCGATGCTGAAGCATGTGCAAATACCTAAACAGATGTCTCTATTTTGGCCTCCCTGGAGTCAGACTTTTAGACCTGTACTTGTCTAGGCTCTTCAACATTTATTGTGCATGTCAGCCTCCACGGGTTTTGTCCCGATCTATTAGGTGTTAACAGGTTGCACAACAAGCATTTTAAATAACTAGCAGCTACCAGCATTCACTCCCATAGTAAAGAACAGTAACAAGCAAGAACATGATTAATTACACATCACAAAAACTGTGGCTAAACAGCTACAAACTGTCACATGGGACCAGGAGATGGCCCAGATCAGAGAGACTTATTCCTAAAGCCCACGTGAGCCAAAAAAAATTATCTAGTCTTTCTTGGCAGAGGCAGACCACCTGCATGCAGAAGAGACTTAACTACAATAATCTAATTTAAAGTTTAGGATTTGCCCCATCCCTTGCCTCTTTCATAGCCAAAATGGGTCTGTTCCAGTACAACCAGTGTCCTTACATGCTCCAACACTCCTTCCAAGTAACCTTCAGACGAGCAGCAGCTTTGACTTTCAATTAATTTCTTCTGGGCAAAAAGTGATTATACTTTATGCCCCTCCTAAGTCTACTTGTTCATTATGTAGGCCCATTTTCTTTGTTTTTTCTTTTTTTCCCTTCTCCATAGGTTCTTTTTACCCTTAGAAGGAGCTGACAGTTTTCTGTGTGGTCAGACAGCTAAAAGCAGCCAGTTTCAACACAAAGCCTTAGCAAACATTCAAGGAATGTCTTTAGGAAAAAAAAAAGGTAAACACAACTCTTCAATTTCTTTTTGAAATATGACTTACCACTATTTTGAAAGCAAAATACTTTTGAAAGTATTTTGTACTCTATTACGGGTATTATCACATTCATGCCTTATTACTGGGCTTTTATTAATGACAGCACTTCTGAGCTCATTAGCAGGAGAATGGCAGAAGCTTTACCTCCTTGGATGTCACCCGCCTTCAGGTGAAGGATTATTTGATACATATTGTTATTCAATGCAGACTTTAAAATTAACCATAGTGTAATTTATTCTAAGTGACAGAGCCTAATAAACCTTGTACAGAATCAAATTCAAAAATAGAGTATTTCCTAGCTGAGTTTCTATGAAAAAACAATTATTTTGGGAACTATCTCTATTATAACTCACTAACCACTTCAGTAAACCAGCTGAAAAAAGCCCATAGTACAATTGCTTTTCTGCATTTAAAATTCGTGTGTTGTATGAGAGATTGCACTGCTATGAGTCAGGGAGGGATAAAGTTCCATGAAATATTTTCAATAGCACAATCAGTATTTTCCTTTTGAACAGAAGCTGAAGAACATGTGGCAACTGGATGGATAACTAAAATTTAGTCACTGAAGAGCTCTGCACTGTTGCATGGTATCTCCACAAGGCTTATCTGCTCATGTTCACCCCGCTGTTCACAGGGGTGCTCCTTTTTAGTGGAGATGGGATAAATCAGTAATTTTTTATTTCAAGCTAGAGTATTTGCATGAAGATTAACTACAAGAATACCATCTTGCCTGGCACACACCTCAAAATAATGGTAGCACAGGCAGGCAATTCTTTCTCCAATACACAGCAACCAGTAAACCTCTGGAAACAATCCTTTAGCATATAGCATCGCTTGGGTTGGAAGGGACCTTTACTCTTCTACTCTAACCCCCCTGCAGTGAGCAGGGACATCTGCAACTGGAGCAGGTTGCTCACAGCCCTGTCCAACCTGCCTGACCTGGAATGTTTTCAGGGATGAGGCTTTTACCACTTCTCTGGGCAACCTGGGCCAGTGTTTCACCATGCTCATTGCAAAAAAAAAATTTCCTTACATCTAGTCTAAACCTACCCTCTTTAAAACCATTAACCCTTGTTCAGTCTCTATAGGGGCTGCTAAAAAGATCGTCCCCTTCAAACTTACAGCCCCCTTAAGTACTGGAAGGCCACAATAAGGTCTCTCCAGAGCCCTCTCCTCTCCAGGGAGACCATCCTGCTTTCAAACAGCATATATGGTTTCTTTTCCCTTTCCCTTTCCTTTCTGGATAGAAATAAAATTCAGAGCTTGGGAAATCGACCAACAGATTCAAAACCACGAGGTGCTGATGTTTTACATCCTCAACTTGAACCACAGAAAGACAGAAAACAGGTAATAAATTCTCGTTTCTGTGACCCACCTGACATTCAGGGCAAGAAACACATAATACTTGAGAGTAGCAACCTGCACTCTGTAATAAACTCCAAACTAGCAACTACTAAACAAAACTACAAATATTTGGCTTTTCTGCTGCATCTTGCATACCAATCTTCTTTACCTTAGCTATCATCCAGGCACAGAGTTATGCTGATATATGCTTTCTCCAGATGTTCTGGAGCAGCTGTGATGACAAATAAAAATTAATCACACTGAAGACAAGCACCCAAGAAAATATTTGGAATAATCTGTGGCAGCGAAGTCCAGAAAGCCTTTCCCTTAGCTGCAGGCTACTCCATATTTTTTCTTTTGGAATTATTACAGCTTATAAAATGATTCCACCATTATTCGGACAACATACTTCTAAATATCTCTGGAAAGAGACAATCTTGGAGCAGATTTCTACATCTGCCAGTTGTGACCTTGGATTGTTCAAGATGTATTTGAGTGAAATAGATGTTGAACCATTTGACAGAGAGTGTTCCTCTCCAGTCCCTTTCTGAGATATGAAAATAATGCTGTGCCAACAAGAAACACAGGAATTAATGCCTTCTTTAATTAACTAAAATTAATGAATGAATTCTGTCCTTTAAGATAACATAAAAGAATGTTTGAAATCCCTTCCTCCTTGAGGAAGCAACAGTGTGGTCCTCCACGCTGCATTTTTGGTTGCACTAACTTTGCATCCGTCAGTCGTTCAATTAAGCAATTACTGTACTGGGCTGCAATGTTTACATTCAGCCTGCAAGCTGGTTACCGCAAACTTCGCGTTAAAAGAAATATTTCTCAGCAGCATTCTGAGTAAAAATACAATTCTGGAAAGGGCTTTTGTTTTTGAAAGAATCGCTTTTTTGCAATTATTACCTAAAGAGACACCATGTGTTTGTCCAATTTGCAACTTCCTGTCCCCAAATCATGCTATTTTCTCCTTTAAAATGGGTAAAAATTATCTATTTGCTTTCACTGAGATACCCCAGTAGAGTGCAGACATTTACTGAGAAGTCATATTGGTGTATTGCTGAATGAGAACTCAAAATTTCAAGAATCTTCTTCCTTTTTTAAAGCTTAAATGCTTTGGAGATAACTGCCTTTCCAACAAAGGGTCAGTGTGGCACTCTTCCAGTATTAGAACGCTGGGTTTCTTGAATGATGTATTATGAGCCAGTCTAAGCTAAAGATATCACCTATAACCTCCCGATTTTTGCTGGGAAACCTACCCAAATGAGTTATAAAAACTATAAAATCCAACAAAATCACCCTGTAATTTCTTCAAAAGGGATGGAAAAAAACTGCTCAAGTGCAGTGATTAAAAAAGCAGACATAAGAACATGAGAAGATGACCTCAGAAGACGGGAGACTCCAAACATCAGCTCCTCTTGGTTGCCACTTATCTGACTTGTACTGGAGAAAGAAACACCAGCTTGCTTGTACTGGCAGCATATATAACCCTATAAAACAATGTATTATTGTACATTATTATAGTAATGTATCATTACACAGCTTGAATGAGGCTCTTATGGGATCTGAACTTTCTCATCTAAGACAGTAAGTCCTTGTTTGAATATAAAATATTCCTCTTCTGCTTCAAATTACACTTTTGAAATATGCCAAAGGGCTTTAACAGCTGATGAATGCAACAATTTTCAACATATGAAGTACAGTGACATAGACTGAAAGAGCAGGTATCAAAAGTATACAGCTACAATGTACTTCTGCAGTCTCTCCCAGAAGCACAGCACACTGAGGAGCACAGAGAAGTAACAGACACTGACTGCATCGTCTCTCAACTACATCATCTTAATTTAATGCAAATGAGTGAAGTACAGAAGAAACAACCATTTTAAACAGCACATATCATTGAATAAACAACTTACACTATTTTCTGTATTACAAAACCCACTGGTTAAGCAGCTACAGAACCTACATAGTCGCAATTCTCAAGACCACTCATCACTGAGCGCTGACTCCTGCAAGATTTCTAGCCACAATTAAATCAGAACTGAGGTAGGACACTAGCTAAAACCACAAAAATCTCATCCTGTAGATCGATTAAAGTTATTTTTGAAGTTGTGTATGCACATTGAGATTGATTTTATGGCATTATCTGTAGCTTAAGAGGCACAAGTTTGAAAACACAAATGGAGTTTTTGGAGGAGATGTCTGAATTATTTTTTCATTGTTCTTTATAAAGCTATAAAAATTCCCTTACTAGAACAGTTCTATTCTAATATTCTATTAGAATCTTCTAATATGCTTTTAAGTTATGTAAGAATAGTTAATATTAACTGTTCTTACTAAAATTGTTTAAAATTCTGTTAATATACCCTTTGAGAAACCCACAGAAATTAATTCAAACTAATTTAAAACCTTCTCTTAAAAAAGAACAGATTTTTTTAATGGAATCAATAACCTCAACATCTACTTCCTCTGTAGCGGGTGACAGTCATTTTGAGCAATGGAACCAAAAGGTGCATAGGGGATGATATTAGGGAAGACATTCACTGACTGAAGTTTCACTATGCATTTTTATAACTGTGCACAGCTCTCATTCATACCTGAAAATTCTACATACTAGCAGCATTCCCCCAAAGAGGCAGAAATTCTTCAGATGTGGTTTTACATGGTGGCAGGCTGTAACATGAACGTTCCTTATCTATACTAAAACAGGCATCAGAAGGTACTACGCACAGACTGGTATTTCTACAACCTCTAACACTGCTTGGGTATGGCTCCACTCTCCTCTCCCCCAAGGAATTTCCAGAATTTTAAAAAGACTTTGTGGACTCCTAAAAGATGAAGCCAAGAACCTTACCCTAGCTGCTTTCAAGCCTTTGGTAAATAAAATTGCTATTGTTAATCATCTTTTGAAGATCTTTTAGGAGCAGTTCATGGATCCGGAGAGGTCAGCAACTGAGAAACAAAGCTGTAGATGATATGAAAAGTAGTATCGAAAACAGCATTCCAAGACAGCCTGCATCCTGAGGGATTTCTTCAGCTCTCCCTTCTGCATCATCACCACCATACTTACTCCACCTGCTGTCTCCCCCAGAAACACAGGCTTTAGGTCCCACAACTGTGGCCTGATAAGGAAACAACTAATAGGAAGCAAAAGTATTTCTTGAAGTACAAAAGAGATACTGTAAAAGAAAAGCCAAGTTAAAATCCCCAACCAAACACCTTCAAACTTTTTATATAATAGTTTCAGCAAGGAAATAAAAATGTTTATAACGTAACTTGGCAGCAACATCAATGACTTTGGGAAATGGTATAAAAATGAAATGGCATTACTGAATGTGATTTACAAAACCTGCATTCCGCTTTTCATGCAAAATGTATGTAAATCTTTAAAGATGCTTTATTAAAAAAATATAATGGAAGCAAAAATTAGGTCAGTTGTTACAAAACTTACTGATCTCTGTAGATCTACTGGGTACTGGAGGAGGCTGTGTACCATTGCGAGTAGGTGTTGATGACTGAGGGGATATGGGAGAAAAGGGAACCATATCAAAGATGTCAGTGGAGGGTGATTTAGGTGTCACACTGCCTGCCTACAATAAGGACAATAAATATTAGGGCAATATTTCACATGAAAAAGATCACAATACTGAATTCTTCAGCATGCAGGTAAGAGGCACATTTTCAAAAAAGTTAAAAATAACCATCAGCATGCAAAAACAGCTCCTGACACCAAGCGAATGGCATTTGCAGTTCAGAGTCTGAGACATGCTAAAAATCCCCCATACATAAGCAGCATTGTGATTTTTCCATTTTCAGTCCATCTGGTACAGCCAGAAACGTATCACAGTTAAACCTGAAAAAGCTGGTGACAAGCAGCTCTCTACTGCAGATGTATGAATAACAGATAACATTCACAAGACCCATTTACAGTAACACTGCAACAACAATATGCTATGCTCTGGAGCGCACAGAATAAGCAGCTAAAATTAACAGACACAATCCCAGTATTTCTTGTTGACTAATTCTTCCTCGTACGATTTGGAAACCCAAATAACCTGGTGTGATCAAAGCTTCAAATGTAATTTTTCATAAATAGCAACCTAGACATGCAACACACTGAATATTAATATCCAAAGTAAAACTCTCAACCTTGAACACAAAACAGAAGAGATTTCAAGAGTAAGGCCCAAGAATTTAGAAGGGTTCACAAAAATACTGGATAAGCAAAGAAACCCCAAACCCAAGAATTACTGTGGTTTTACAGCCTTTTTTTTTTTTTTTGAATGATTCCTCCCTCCTGCCATCAGTCCACTACTTCAGGACACGAACAAGACAGAATAAAATGAATGCTATAGACAGATGATTAAATAGATTAAACCTGAGATTGACAAGCCAAAGCCAAAATGTATAAGCAAAACTAGTTTGTGTTACTCCTTAGACCACACAAAACCACCTATATTCTGTGTATTAGAAAGACTACACAGCCAGGCACAGGGAGAACCTGCTACTTTTAAACAAGATTCAATTTGACCAAAATAGTCACACGGAAATTTTCAAGCACAAGTTAAATTAGTCACATGGACACTTACATTCAGAATACATGAGTATGACAACCTGGCAGGCAGTCTTCAGCACTGCTAGACTGCAGGAGTTTCATGGACCTAAACCTTACTTTGGAATGCTCCTTTCTTCAGTGCTTCTGCTGCAGCAACTGATGCTGCCCTCTGACAGCACACACCCCAGATTAGCCTTGAACTACCCCTGTTTCTCTCTGGAGGCTGCAGTCTTCCACTGCTTAATGAGAAAACTGGACTCTGAAGTCCTACATTTCCTATTTAAGAGTTTTAAGTTAATATTTTAAGTTTGGATTAAGAGAGATCTAGAACTGTTCAGTATCTCAGAAAACCTGGGATATTTCTACCTAGGTATACTGAGGTATACCAAGAAAAAATAAAAATCCATATTTAACATGCTGGGTTTTTTTTCCCCATTAAAAAAAAATTTCTATCACATTATTACCTGGCAAGACCACACTTATAACTTCATAAAATAACTAGTTTTTGAGATTATTTTTTTTTTTTTTTTTTTTACACATACAGAACTCTCTACTGACCTCAACATGAGTTAGCATTGCAATTTCAAAGATGATCTGTTGTGAAAAGATTTCAGTGCATAGCATTTATTAGACACAACAGGCTCTTATAACTATGGTCATGGACTTTGCATTAACCTCCTGGCAGCTTGGTGCATGCTCAGAGAAACAGTACAATTCAGGTCAGGGAGATTGCTGGATGTCATCTGCTCCCACTCATGGCAGAGCAACGGATGTGCTCGACCCAAAGTAAACATACAAAAACTGCATATCGCTTTCTTTATACAAGCAAAACTTTCTCAGATTGTGGATAGGTTTTTGCCTGCATCTGGGCTCAGGTTTAATGCATAAGAACACGCTATATATTAACCTACATTTCCCATCAATGCTGATGGATAATCCTAGAGTATCTTGGAAATCGTAAACACTAGTGTAGCTTCTCCTTATTTGCTGTTTATGGCTACCCAGAAGCTAGATAAATAAACATTATTTATGCCTAGCCTTAAATGAGTCTTTAAGGCAAAAAGAGCAAACCCAAACCTTACACTGTCATTTCTTGCCTATATGCCATTTTGTTGAGGTCACTGGCCCTTTCGCTACTACTGATACAGCTAGTTTAAGTAAACTACTAAAAAAATACAATTTACTTATTTTAAGAAATGTCTATTCTGAATACATGTAAGCACAAAAAGCATTTTTATTTAGTGAACACATGCAGACAGCCAGGATGTTTGCCATATACAGCCAAATGTTACTTGCAAATGAAAGGAAAGTTGAGAGCATAAGCACATTGCTATGAAAAAGCAGGCAATATGCCCATCTCTTATTTAAGAGTAATTTTCAACCTTCATTTTGCACAGTTTTTATAAAGTATGCTAAAAGGTATTTAACGGCTGATTGCTTTTCTATTAATTCATGGGAGGGGGGAAGCTCTTGATGCTGGACATTTAGAATTGTTCGTTTTGAATAACTATTCTTCATATAAAGAATTTTAATAAGCGATTGACACATAACACTGAGGTAACTAATTAACGAACTGATTTAGACACATTTAAAAAAAAGAATTTATGTTTTGGGGGTAGGAGAGAAAAAGCTATATTGAAAGAAGAGTAAATCTTTGCAAATTCTGTTTTTAAGAGTATTCCTAGAGAATCTAAGATCCATCTTCTCTGTCCTTTAACCACTGTACAAAATGCACATTTTAAACACTAGTTAATACACAACAGAGAACAAAGGAAAGCCAAAAGAAAAAAAAATGAGAAAGCTTTTGCACAGCAGGATTACACGAGGTCTTGGGCAGCTGTATTCACTGGTTGGCTTTGGAAGACCACTTTTTGAAGGTGGTGGTATTAACAATCCCGGTGGTAGTCTAGAGTCAGGAGAACTCCTAGGAGTAAGTGTAATGGAAGAGATATCTAAACAAGGAGGTGAATCCTCATTGTTACACCAGAAAAAAGTAGAGGGTCTTTGAAACATGTGTTCATCATTATCACACTTTATGTGCAGCAGCTGAAAAGGAATCACAGAAAGAGAAAACATTCTGAGGAACAGAACGTGGTAACATCAGGAAAAGAAGAAAAAAAAAAACAAAATACATTTCATACTTCAGTTTGTCAGCAATTTACTGTTCATGCTATAGTTACAAGACATAGAACTTGAAATAGTTTAAAACAAGTACTAACTGGAATGAAGATGACTTGCTCCTTGGCAATTACACTACATAAAGTGACGATGGGTATCTTTCCAAATGTGGATGTGTCAGATGCACTGATAAATGTCTAAATTCACCAACATATCAGCAATATCTGAGATCTGCACATGTAAATTAGCAGGTAAGCACATATCTGGGAAGATTCACTCTGGTGGTTAAAGCAGAGGACAGAATTTCATTTCTCTGAACCAGGAAACACCTACCATTTATACCCCACCAATATTTAAAGAACATCTAATTATTTAACTGAAATCTTCTTTCAGCAGAAGCTCACAGTGCACAGATTTAATTGTTTATATTAATACTCATTTCCCTGTCTACAGAATTTGAAAACCTAAATGTTTATGGACAATAATACTCCTCTGCCATCTTTTCTGTGTGGATGAATAACTAATTGAACTTGGTATTTTCAGTAGGTATCTCAAAAGCTGAGAATCGCTGCTGCAAAGCAAGGGAATCCTTAAGTCACTACAACAGCAGTGCAGGAACCAGGATGGAATATGCATTTTGCTGCTGGGGAATAAAAATGTTGAGGACTGTAAGATTCTCTGGATCTCTTAATAAATCCACAGAACAGCTTCGAACAGAGGGAAGTGAGTAATATCCACACCAGAACAGGGATGGTAATAGTGTTCACCTAAGGTGACAAAGTGGTAACTGCAAGGATCTGGTCTGAATTAGGCAGACAAGAACATGAAGCCAGCAGCCTCATATGACTGGGGAGTATTTAACTGTATATTCCAGCAGGAGTCATTGTTGTATAGAGATTGAAGCTAAAGGCTTTGTCTACCTTGATCAAAAAACATTAATTTTTTTTTTTCCTGAATGGGAAATATCTGTAAATCCTGAAAGGTTTCAAAAGAAATGGATCTTATATAGGTGAAGTTCGAAAAAAAAAAGAGCCTTTAGGACTGATCCTAGAAAGAGAAGCAAAAAGAAAATGTATTTAAATATTTATGAAACATGCCCAACCGATCTTTCTGTTGGGGACAAGTTGTAATTCCTACCTCAAAATCTGAAGAAAACAGCGCCAAACAGTTAAAACAAGGCTTTGGAGGACAGACTCATCTCTGAATCTTAACAGAAGGGATTGCATACTTGTGCAGACAGTTCTTCTTGGCTAGGGCCAAGAGTTTATACTCTGAGAAGGCAGGAATGGAATCTATGCTGTATGGTATCTTGTCTACAAAATCCTCAAACTTGCCCAGACTGAAGCAGTGGTAGATACATACAGCAAAGATTTTCAAGTCGGATTTTACTCTCTTTATACAGTGTTACAGATTATATCATTAGAAGTCTGCATAACTCCAGCAGAGCAGGATTTAATAAATTATTTTTAAGCCATTTTTTTAGAGTTATGTAGAAAACAAAACATTTCAAAACATTTCTAATCCTTTTAAACTGAGTCTTAGTTGCTTTCTTCTCTTTTTTTCAGAGATAAGCCAGGTTAAGGGTACAGGTACCCAAACTGAGTAACAATGCCATACTTAGGAGAACACCAACAAACACCACAAACTCCTCCATTTAAGATTTGCAATTCATTAAAAAAATATTAAAAAAGAAAAAATTGCAATTGCAAAGAACTCATCTGTTCCCAAGCTGGAATTGTGAAACAGAGGGTTTGGAATGGTAATCAATGAAAATGAAAGTGAAAACCTACAAGACATAGAATTGTGATTATTATTTCAAGAGTATCACTAGCTAACAGGTAGAAGACTTGTAGGGCTACTGTGTAATTACTACCACGTAATACTTGCTGCTATACTTATATATGGAAAAATTAGATCTCATAATAGTAAACACTGTAATATTTCCCTGAAATGCAAAATCAACGGATGAGTAGTTTCCATAAGAAAGCATGTATATTGCATGAAAAATCATACAGAAACCAGCAAAATGCATATAGGATGCAAAGGAGCAGAACTAGAAAGATGATGAGCATGTATAAAATCCAGGCAACGAAAGGCTTCAGTACAAAACCAGAACAGACACTGTTTGCATCATTTGAGCCCTGAACATTGAGCAGTCACATTTCCTCCTATTTATCTCATAAGTGATAATCTTAGAACTTTTCACGTCATACGAGGTGTCAAGATTCATGTGACAATTTTGGGAACGTGTCTTGCCAATAATGATTTTTCACTAGCAATTCTTCATTTGGAGGGCAGCACAGAAGCCCAGAACCTGGCACTGCATGTTGCATCCCATGACCCAGAAGGACCTGTGAGGCTGACAGTGGCTTTCTGCTTCCAGCCCTTCATATTCCAGTAGCACAGAGTCAGGACAGGTACAGCAGGGAAGTGTATTTGACAATGGAAAAATAATAATTGGAAGGTCAAAGAGAAGGATTGCACAGGCTGCTTTTAAAACGTAGGAATTAACACCAGATTCTGAAAATGCAGGAGGAACAAGGAACAGACCTACTCTAAAGAACACAACCTAAAAAGGGAGAAAATACAGTGACAATAGTTGAAATTGCCATTTTACATGGCAATTATACTTTGTCTGAGCTTCCTGCTGTGTAACACTGAACATGCCGTATCTGTCAGGTTGATATATTACTTTCTATTCTGGGCTCTGTACCATCAACACAGGAAAACCACATGAAATCATTCTTAATGAATTTAATATACTAGTTCAGTGGACTTGGTCTCTTATGATTAGATGTTATTATGTGCCTGTCAAAGGATTTATTTTGGACTCACTCTTCTTAGCATGATGCTGACGATGCACTGTTGGCTGCATCATACCAGAAAACGTAGCATGATTGAATTTTTGCTAATCAAGAAATAATTTGGGTTTTGTTTTTTTTTAACCAGGTGTCTCAAGACACTGATTGCAATCTCTGTGTCATACCCCCACAGGAATCGTGTCAGTGTATTAATGAAATGGCAAAATACTTTTCTTCCTTACAACATTTAAGTTGGTAATATACCGAACAGTCCCAGTGGATAACTGCAGGGAATGTTATAAGGAACTGTGAGAGGAAATTACGTAGTTAGTTACAAAACCACTGATGATGAGCTACCTCAGATTTGGGACTACTAAGGATATAATAATTTACTGATTCATAAAATACTGTGTAGGCACTAACAGTTTCATTAACTGCTACATCTTCAGTTCATTTAATATTTTTTCAGTAACAAGAAATCTGACATAGGCAATTTCAAATGTATTTTTTTTTAACACCACAAATAGGATTTTAAACCTTCAGGAAGAGCAGAAGATAGCTAAAGAAAAACCATGTGCATTTTCCCACTTGGCAGTCTTAATGGAATCATGAACCACGTGATATGCCGCAACACATTCCAAAGCTGTTCTCTGAAATACGCACACGTCTGTCTTGGGGTTCTCTCATGGGTGCGTTAAAGCTTTTTAATGAGGGTAATGAGGTGCTGGTGGCCTATGTTTCTAAGTCACAATTAAAATAATTTTTTTTAAAAAAGGTCTAACCAATCAGTATCTTCAATGCTCCATTTAAAAATGCAGGTTTTCTGTAAGACTACCATGACAGGAATACATACTGCATTCTGCTTCTTCGACAATACTTAGAGCAAATGGAACACCATTCCTTCTGGGGCTGTTTCTCCCAATACCTTTTCCTGCTGCTTTTCAATTCTGCCTCTCATATTTCAACATTCTCTCTAGAATCATGCAGTTGTCACAACTTCGGTCTCTGCCTTAAACATGCTGCTCAAAGAGGAAACCTTGAAGGCATGCCTGGTAAACTTCAGCCAAACCCAAGCCAGATTAAGATTCTCTCTTATCTCACCAGAGGCTCCTGAGTGCCGTACGATGGTTTACTGTTCAGTTGACTATAGAAACTGAGGGTGCTTATTGTCGCTGCCAACCCACACGAAGGCTGTGTGTCCATCCAGCTAACCCAGGCTGCTTTAGGCAACACTAGCAACATAAATTGCAAAAAAAGGTGTTGTTTGAAATGGCGCTCTCAGGGCTGTGCTAATCTTTGGAGGCTGGATTTATACACAGCAGCAGCAGCATCCAAAGTCTTACTGTGATACAAACTTGAGAAGTGTCATAAGCAAACAACAAAATGAAAATCAGATTGTCCTCACATAATCAAGGCCAAATGCAAAAAACCTAGTGACTAATGTATTGCCAAGCCACTAAAACAGAAGAAAAGTAAACAGCACAGATACAAAAGTAATGGAAACTTCAGCAGTACATGGCAAGGGAGTGAGAGACAAAAAGAAACATCCCATACCAACATTTCCCGTGGCACATGTATGCGCAGCTATAATGGCAAACCACTCTAAGGAAACGCCTAGGTCAGTATGGCGTGTCCTTATCAGATCCATTCAGGAAATGAAAAAAGTTTCTATTGTGTAGCACTTCTGCATTGGCAAATACGCACTTTTTAGGGACTAACTTCTTAAAGTTTTAGCAATTAAAAACATAAAACCAACAGTAGAAAAAATGATCACTAAGCAGTCTATTATTTACTGAATGTCAACAAACTTAAATCTAAATAGCTACCACACCCTGAAAGAAAAAGTTTGCTGAAGACTGATCATTTAATGTAAAACTTTCACAATACATTTTATGCAAAAGTATTTGATATAACCTAGTTTTCTTTTTCACTTCCAACTGTGATCTCATTGCTTCTAATGACTTCTTTTACAGGCTAAGAAAGAAATTTTATTTTTCCCATACAGCGTATGAACTGACAGGAAAAAAATACCTAAATTTGATTGATTGATTTAGCCATATGGCTAGATTTAGAACAGTCAGAGAAAAATTTTCATAGTCATACTAACAACCAAGCAACAAGATAATTTTGACAGCAAATGTATCCCTCAAAAGCAGAAGCCTGCTGCTGACAGCGCTTTGCATCTGCTTTACACACTGCCCAAATGTAAAGGGTGTGTAATTGCACTATTCATGCATATAGTTTGCACCCATTTCAGCCTGCCAGTGTTCTAAAAGAAGTCCTCAAATAAACACTTATGTGGCCTGCCAAAAATCTGCAATACAAGCAAGAAGAATCAGGAAAGCAGTTTTACATTAGATTTCCCTTTATATTTCCCAAACAAACCTATAGCTTCCACTACTTAGGGACTGGAGAGAGAAGTCATCCCTAAGACTTCTATTCTTATTGTTTCCTATGTTCATACAAGTGGAATTTTTTCAATAGAGAACTGAGGACTCACAATAAACACCCTAATACTCCAATTAGTTATTAGCGCCTAAAACCCCAATTTAATTAGAACAAACAGTAACAGAAGTTTCAGCTGGAATATTCTCTCATACATGAAATTATCAATCACCCAAAATATTTTTAGTTCTGTGCTTAAAATGAAGCTTCTGCTTAAAATTTACT
Source organism: Buceros rhinoceros silvestris (assembly GCF_000710305.1). Lineage (NCBI taxonomy): Eukaryota > Metazoa > Chordata > Aves > Bucerotiformes > Bucerotidae > Buceros > Buceros rhinoceros. The sequence goes on along the minus strand of NW_010407626.1, from coordinate 131,958 downwards.
GCTTGCATTTTCTTCTCTTAGTTAGACCACAGACAGATTTCGGATATGTCACCGTCTGTAATAATCTTTGTACACATTTTTATGTCAGAGATCAGCAAATTAAGATGTTTTAACACTACGTTTTGCAAATAAAGCGTTCTACATTATTACCCAAGAGTCCAATATGTGAATGCGTGACCCACTTCTTTCAGAGAATTACATCTGTCAGTAAAGTCACATATCGCAGTCCAGCCTGGTGTGTCCAATTTGTCCTTGAGCATCACATATACAGTGCACCATCTTTGATAAATTACAGACAAAATATTTTTGGAAGTAAAAGAGGATCTGAATTTTAAGTCTTGATAGTATTATATATGATCCTGACTACAAATTCCAGCAAACAGGTTTATGTATGTCTTCATATTAAATTAGCAAGCCTATTTTAAATGACAATAGGAAGCTCAAAAAGTTTATTTTAAATTACAGTCTGGATGTATCGACTTAGAACGGAATCATGCTGAGATCAAGGTTTTTGGTATTTTTTAATGTGCAGCAAGCCAAATGTTTAAAACCATATACATATTAATTTATTCATTCACAGTTTAAAGGTGCCCTCAGATTCTATTGTCTTTTTGATACTGAAGTTAGAACAGGAGATGTAATCTGGTCCTGTCCATGGGAAAATGGTCTGGGAACCAGACGATCTGAGCTTTAATTTCACTGTCAGAAAAAGCAGAAATTGCTTTTTAAAACCAAAAAATAAACCAAACCAAAACCAAACCACCCAACAGCATGAAGGGTTGGTGAAATAATACAAAAAGAACTGAACTTCAAGTTTCTGCAGGTATTTTATATGTAATTCATTTCACAAAAATTCACAGGAAGACCAATGTGTCTAGAATAATTAAAGACACAAAACTCAATCAATTTCAGAGGGAAGACGCAGGAGCAAAGAAATGACAGACTGGCACTGCATACAAATGATATCATGGTCTCTCTGTTACTGACAAGTGGGAAAGACATTCTGTCCTAGATTGACATTTTAAAATAAAGCATAATAGTGACATCACTTGATATGTGGAACAGCCCTGTTTCACACTACAGGTGCAATAAATACTATAAACCCTAATTCTTCTCTCATGGGGAAGGAAATACACACCCACTGTCAGCCTGAAACTATGCCTGCTTGGGCCGCGTGGCTTGCGGTGTCCCTTCCATAGGGATGGGGACTGAAGGAGAAGAGGATGTAGCACAATGCTATTTCAACGTTTACATGTCATGTTCTGTGAAATGTCATCACAGGTCTTTGCAACATCTTCTGCTTCCTTAAGTACATACTTGTTTAATCAAGTTGCTAGTGTTGACTTCTGAAGTGCTAAATCAGCTGCTGACTACCAAGTGCTTCTGTGACCATGCATTAACCACTAAAGGAAGAGCACAGTCAACAGCCTCTAAGACTGGAAAGCCATTTCAGCGCCATCTGGCAAATGTTGAGAAAGGACAAACAGCACGCAAAGAACTAAATACAAAAAGGAGAGCATAAGATATGAAAATCCATGGTACTACTTAAGCATAAACAGCATAAACCCTCTGTAGGAGGCTCTTGAATCTGAACATTTCATTACAAATTGCTCTGATGCTAGTTAATAGCACATGTACTTTTACCATATTAGGTATCAAGGCTCAGGGCTTAAACTTCCCATCAGTCATTAAAGGATCCCTCCCTAGATCTCAGCACACAGAATAACACCAGACTGGACTGACAGGTAAGGAGTTACAGCTGTATCAAATTAACTAAATAAATCAAATCACTTATTATGGCTAAAAAAGCTTCAGAAAGCTCTCATATGGCACTGACATCTCTTTATAATTCAATAGCATGGATAGAAGAGCTGTGAAAGAATGAAAAATTTAGAGTTTAATAAATCTGTTTTTTGAATAATGAGAATGAATATATTATGTTCATAGCATGTTACACAAAGAATAGCTGCAGGGAAGCAAGTTTTCCACTGTCTAACCAAAAGTGCTTAGGAAGTGACTCAGATGAGGTATTCTGCCCCATGTTGGATATTCTGCCTCATTTATGTAAGCTATTTTATTTCAATATTTAACATAATACTATCAGCAGATTTGAAAATTTTACTCAGCCAAAATGATCACAAGACAGAACTGCTTTTTTTTTCTCTTCTAATTATGAAGCAGCAGATGTACAAATATTTGTTACAATATGGTACTTAGAAGTTTTAAATTTAAATTTGGCAAACAATAAACCTCTAAAATTTTTTTTTAAAACTAAAGCGAACTTTTTCATCACAGAAATTATGTGGAAATAGAGGAAAATATTCTTTGTGCCACCTGCTTTTTTCTAATAGGAGAGACTTTACAAAGCCGTGCTCGAAGTGATAGTTGATTTGAATCAAAAGTGCACAAAATTAATTGAAAACTATAACAGGCAATCAATTGTCTTATGAATTGTTTATTATTTCCTTTTTTCATACATATTTGTTGCTCATACAGTAAAAGAAGGGATAGTTATCACCAAAACACTGCTCTTCTAGGCTCTTTGACTTAAGACCTCTGTATCGGACTCTCAAAAATATTTATGCTTTCTTTTCCCTGAAATCAGGCCACTTCATCACCTCACTAGTCCATACCTTCATTTATTTTCAACCAAATTGTTCCATTTATCTGTACTGACTCTCATGCCAGCACAAATCAAAGTTCAGATTTACACAACCTCGTTTAAAACAGACCTTCTTGAATGACGTCTCCTGCTAAGGTACAAAAGTCAGTAGTGTTTGGTGGACAGTGATGCGCCTAGATTTGGGAAAAACACGTTCCTAAAAATGTGTTGGGGGGGTTTTTTTTGCTTCCTTTTTTTTTAATTGTTGGCTGCACAACTGATCAAACAATCATATAGAAGGAAAGTGGCTTAATCCAAAGTCCTGACTGATGCAGGATCCAAGTTGCTGAAGATGCTGAGGACTACATCCAAGAGCACAGATAGCTCCAACCTCACGCAGTCGTCATTCATTTATATAAATCTATTTTGTGGTAGAATCGATTTAGACATTAAATAGGCTGTTAAACAGCTCTTACTGCAATTCTGATAATGAGGAAACTCAGAAATCTATGACAGGACATGTTTGTGGTTTTCTTAAGGAGTAACTACAGCAATAAAATTATATGTGAAAACTAATAGCTGGTAGTGACTTATTAACATGAATAAATATTTTAATAAGAATGATTATCAGTATCACATAATTTTGTTGCAGCCTCAGTGCCACTTCAGCAATATGCATATTTATTTTACCAGTAGTAATTAACAATAAAACACCGTCTAAGGGAGAAGATTTACCAATGGCTGGCAAATCTACAAATTTAGATCTTAATTCTTTAATAAGGAATGAGACACCATTGTCTTAAAAGACAAAATAAACCACAAAATACAGGATTTTTTTTTGCCATTATTAATGATTTTAAGTTTTTCACTAAATACAATTACCAAGTTCATTAGTTTAAATGAAATGCATGTATCTCAAGGGACTTAAGAGCCTGTCTAATTAAATTCAAAGGTACATTTAGTTATTATATTCATAAATAAACTAGCTGCCATCCCAATTGAGGAAAATAAAATATTAAAGAATTGACTGAATTGATTTTAAATCTAGCATTAAAGTTGATTACCTATCACTGAATGCTTCATAAGTGAGAAGACATCCATCCATAATTTACAATTCACTGTGGCAGTTACGCAGTTTTTATAACTTATGGTGCGCTCTCCCTTGGAATAGATTTTAGTAAAATGAAGTGACACTTCCTCGGGGAACAACCACAATCAATATCAAGGGAGCGTACAGACACTACTCAAAAACTGTCATCACCATTACAGACACACTGTTACCTTGCCCAAATTTCTAGGCACCCATTTAAAGTGAAACTGTGCACATTCAGGGCAGCAACTAGGCAGCCCAAAACACACAGCTTTTTTAAAAGCAGCCCATCTTTTTCTAAGGTTTAGCTATGCATACATAAAGAAATTTTATTTAGACAAATAAATACAGATAGAATACCTTCGTAAGAGGAGAGGAGTCATTAGGATCAGTCTGCAATGCAACCTGCATTTTCAGAGGTCCTGCCTAGATGTATGTAACTGTCAGTCATAGTCACTTAAAAATACTTTTACTGTGATCATTTAAAGGAACTGCAGAAAACATTAGAAACTTCTAGCGATGAGGAACCTGCATTTGCTCCGTTTTACCCACCCACCCAGTGCTAGTTCCTGACACAAAACAACTCCTTTGAAATACAAACCAAATGTCTTAGAAGTCATTTAGAACACACCAGTTGTCAGTGACAATATGCTTGTGACAAAGTTTCTGAAAAATCCTAAGTAGCATTCATGAACCATATCCTTTAAGTCGAGAACAGAGCTCTTCAGCCTTACAGCTGGCACGTTTAGCTGTCTACTAGGATGAGTCTTTTGGCAGCAACAAATAGGTATGACAAGGGGATTAAGAATTACAGTTTCAGACACTGCAGTTTGCACTTTTGTTGGCTCATCAGTCTTACCGTTACCTCAATACTGCATTTCAACAGACATGTTACACAATCACTGCATGTTAATCACAATCACTGGAAACAGCGGGGATGCTAATAATTATCAGAACACAACGATTACAGATTTAGCGTAGCTTCAGATGTAAGAGTTATGTTCATGTACTTACTGGAGGCGCATGTACTTGTGTTATTCTTAACTGGTTTTCCAAATCTTGAACTTTATTTTTCAGTTCTGTGTTTTCAGTTTCTAATTCTTGAATCTACAAAGCAAGTGGTTATTGCAAAAGCTATTGGGATACACACTCATTTCAACAACAACATCCACTGAGAGTAAGTTTTATCTGACATCTGGTGATTTAGTTTAACTAGTTACCCAATTACAAAAAATAATCAAATTTCTCTATCTTCCATATTTCAACCTTGTTTTCCCCTTTAACGACCTTGCAAAATGGAAAACATAAAATACTGTTTCACAGTTATCAGATTTTTTTATAATTTTTGTTTTAGGGTTTTGGTTTTTTTTAAGCATCTGTTGCAATTCTTAGCATTCTGAGAATAATGCTGGAAATTACGCTGTCATAGAAAGCAGGTAACACAGATACAAGAGCATGTTATTTTATCACTTTAAAAAACAGTTTGCAACTTACTCTTTTCTGTAAACCTGCAATTTGTTTCCTTGTTTCAACGTCTTTTCCTCCAGATTCCAGAAATTTCCTGTAAGCTAAGTCAAATGCTTGACCAATTGTTAAAGTTATCTCTTCTGCCTTCACATAAAACATAAGATCGATATTAGTATGTTAAGAATATATAATCACTTTCATTTCAGATGATCACAAAATACTTTACACCAGGTATCATGTTCAGAAGTTTTGCTTCGTCCATCATGAAATCAGCGCTACAAAGGAGCATAGCAAACACTCTTCAGCAAAGTATCTTGACAGAAAATGCTATCAATCCAACTTAAAAATACTTTGGATGAAGAAGGAAGGCTGAACAAGCTGAACGCAATTAGCTACTTTTTAGTACTAATTATGCCTCTGATTTCTGTAAACACAGACAGCACGCTGCAGTATGTCATTTTCTGATGATTACTGAAGCAAATACAGGCTTTTCAATCATTAAATAAATTGTTTTAGTTTTAATGGATTAATGTGTTCGTGTTACAGGATGTTTTGACCCCTATTGCTTTTAAACTTTGACGTCAACATTTATTTTTACAAGTCCTACAAAATCTTGAATAACAGTTATTTACAGTGTGCTGATGTGTGCATGTATTTCTGATCACAAAAATCCAACCAAGCAGAATTTGCTTTTGCATGTGCAAAATATAATAATTTTAGTAGTTCTATGCTGATTTGCATCATATGTTATTACATGGATATACAGTTGGTGCAGAAAATGTACTTCAAAAATAACAGGGGTAAAAATAAGTATACAAGTCGACTGAGCACACCAAGGTTTCAGAAAAGAATATTGACTTAGAAGATGCACCAATAAAGGCAAACAGATGGATATGCCATTTGCCTAGAACTTTAGTAGAGAAAGTAAACACAATAAGTAATAACTTTTTTATCTTTTTAAACAAATGTGGCAGGGGAACAAAAAGGAAATCAGAAAACACATTAATCTGGCTAAAGCTAATCTAGAATTTTCTCTTCTTTATTGAAATGGAATTGGTTATTTCTCATTAAAACAGAGCATTCTGCTCGATGCCAGGAACATATTTCCTTCACTACCTGTAAGAACATAAAAGGCTGGAAGAGGAAAAAAGTACAGCAAGTGAAATATCATTAGAGAGAAGAAGAAACAGTGCATTGGTCTGGAATAAAAATGGTACTAGCATGCCGAGACTGCAAGGGCAATTTAAAATCATGGTAGTGTGTGAAAAAGAGGTGCAGGATAGAAATTTAAAGAGAAATGAACAGATGCGTACAGAAATTCTGAATGGTACCTACTGGAGACACTGGAGCAATGCAGGTGAACAACAAAATAGTCAGAAAAGCTGTGAAGTTACACTTAATGCTTCATAATTGCCTATAAATAGAAGCAAATACGCATATTTTTCTAAAAAAATTACTGCTTCCTTAGTATCTCCTTTGTATGATTTCTCAGCTACTTCAGAATAAAATGAAAAGAGAGGCTCCAGATTATATAAAAGATCCTAAACATACATTTTCAGTGTTGATTCCAGTGTTTTTAATTGCTAATTGCTTTCAGAATAAACACATGACCCTGTTTCAGTGAGACACCATTTTCTTGACTTCCTGTCCTAAAGTATTATTTTGTTCCTGCTATTGCACATTTTTGAACAGTTGCCCTGTTCTATCTCAGACAGGAGAGAATGTCAGTGGCTGGTGCAAGGAATTCTCTGGTAGCATCCAAATAACAAGACATTACATTGGCACCGAAGGTTGTATCAAAGTGACCTCAACTGGAGGCCAGCTATCTGCCTTTATTAACCATTCCTGTTCTATTTCAAAGCCAATCAAAGACCATAACAGTAACCTAAATCCTTCTAAAGCATCTTGAATACTTACACACTTCTCACTGTCAAAGACATAGCAGAGGTGCTTATTCGATTCTGAGTCTTTGCATATGAAGGTGAAAATTCTCTTGTCAGTTTTATCATCAGCACAAAATGATATCCTGTGGAGTTGACAGTTGTGCTGGACTTCCTGAAAATAAAAAGAAAAATTATTTTCAAAAAACTACTGTGCTTGCTTAGGATAAAGGTGCACAATGCAAATTTCTGGATTTCCTCATGTACATAAGAGCAGGCAAGCTGCAGTAACATTTCTGAGTATCTCTCACTCAATATGAGAGCACTCAAAAAAAGGACTTCAAGAAGTTTGCAAACTCATCTTCTAACAAATGTTCCCATTTTTAATGAATGTAAGCAGGAAGTTATTATTTGGACAGTAATGAAAATTGGTTTTACTGTTGCTCTGCATTCCTGTGCAATTTCTTTAGGGACTGATTACATAAAATACTCTGCTCTTTTTCCAGGTGCACTCCAGATTTCATTGCCTTTTTGATAAAATGGCTTTTCTGAATTAAATTTCTACCTTTCTATCTTGAATATAGCAAACAGAAATAAAATGTCTTTGTTATCCAAATAGAGAAATAAATTAGATGCCTAAATAATTGTTTGCCTAAGGTGCCACACAAACAGCTTTTAAACATTACTATTTGCATGTTTTCAATACTGTATTTTGCTTTCCATTAAAAATCATGTTCCAGCTACTTAAGAAGTTGCGGTGGCAATGCTCTTCAGCTGAGAGAGCTTGACAAGGCTGATATAAACTATCACAAAAATTTTTGTTGTTGTTTTTCTTCAACAAGTCTCTTCTTGGTATTTTATTTTATTTGGCTTATTACATGGGAAAGCAGCATTTGCTTTATAGGAAAATATGCAGTTTAGATGTGAACTATTATGTATGAAAAAAAAAAGAAAGTTTCTGTGCAGCACCAAGGTTCCCAGATCGCTATAAGCTCATAAACAAGGACATGCCCTCTCTGCACACAACACTCATCAAAAGAAATATATCCTAAGAGCAATCTTTTCCCCTCGTCCCAGCTGGGTTCCTTTTCTCAGTCTTTAAAGCTGTTATTCTGTGTAGCTCATTTCTCCCACGTCCCCAAATCTCTCTCACATTTAATCTCTTTCTCTGTAGTTCTTTAACAGTTATGTGTAACAAAACATGCTTGTTTTGGCTCTTTTAGGTTTGTAGATCCATATCTTTATATCATTTAGGGATAAAATCACTTATGTATCATCTAGTTTTTGAGTGTCAAGTATAGAATCAAGTTCTGATTCATGAGCGGGCCTCTGGTCCCTACCACAATAATGAATTATGAATATGAATCGATATTCCTCAGTAACAATACTGAAGTGATTTGTTTCAAAAACAGACACAGAAAAAATCATTGTAATCAGCGATGAAAACCCAGAATCTCAGTAATTTTCTAACACATCCATAAATTCTGCAAGGAAAAGTTGATTCAAATTTACATTTATGCGTAGTTTTAAGAAATAAAGTAGGAGATAAAAAGGCTACTCATAGCTGATTACCACTTGAGTTGTAATAACAACATTGCTAAGAGATAAGAATGCTCCTATTCCCCCAGGAACTTCTGTCTCACTGCTTTCTGTTAATCTCTGCAGGAAAAACTATGAAGACTAGCATAGTTTGGCATTTAAAAACTTATTTTAGAAGAGTTTTTGCCAGGATATGGGGTTTAGTACCCCCTTCTGCCCTGTGACATAAGGAAGATGTAAAACTGCAAGCTAACATGGGTGTTTCTTGCCCCCTCTGCTTATGAACTGTTAGGTTGCGGTTGTATTAGGGGTCTGAAGTGAAAAGGGGTTGCAAATAGACACAGCCTTGAAGTAAAGCTACCTGTGCTCAAATTATTGAGCACTATTACTGTCTGAATGGTTGTGACTACTCCAAAATTAAGAAGCAGTATCAAACAGTTCATGCAGTCCAAAATTCAGCGTATCTACAGAAGACTTAAGAGCATTCATGTGTTAAGAACTGCTGACAATTGAATAAATACTTTTCAGCTTGACAATATTTATCTCATTAGTCCTCTTTGAAGTCTGTGTAGAGGATGTTTTGCTTACTATAACCCCTTCCAAAATACCAGAGCAAACAAAGGAATAGAAAACCTATCCACGGGATGACTCAGTGGACTTGACTGCTGAAAAGGCAGGAATTGTCATGCTGTGCCAGATGAAAGGCCTATGGTAGCGCTCATGACCTGCTACATGAAGTCTACAGAGAAATGGGTAACATACCCGAGAAAAACATAAGCATTCTAGAGAAGTGGGATACAAAAAAAAAGAAGGGGCAAAAGTGAACCGTGAACCAGTTGAGGAAAGAGAGGTGCAATTCCAAAGAAACAGCATCATGAAGAATGACTCACTGCAAGCATCGTCTCCTCATTCATCTGCAAACACCTACATGTGGGCACCTACACAACAATGACCAACTGGAAAAAGCGTGTTTACCATACGTCACGTTAACGTTTACTTACCACACTGTTTTCATCTTTTCCAGAGTTTAAAACTTCTGGTATGAAAGGATTAAAAAAATTAAACCCCACATCAGCTACAATCTGTATTTTGGAATATCTATCATGTATCTTCCCAAGAAGATGTCACCCATGTGTTGTAACAAGAAATGGTATGTTAGAAGTATTTTCCATCAACAGAATGGCTTTCGTTATAATACTTCTTTAAAATATAAACCAAAACCATTCAAAACCATTAAAACGATACTTAATTACTAGTTTAGCACCATAAACATGTATGTCTCTTACCTTTGTTTTTGGATCCAGAATTTTTACACCATAGATTGAGATTTGCAATTCAACTTTAGGTGTCTTCTGGCCTTCAGATTTCTTGATGTGTCTTGCAAACTGTAAGATAAAAAAAATACAACAGCAATCACATTAAAAAGTTTTCTTTATTTTTGTTTCTCATTTCCTCTCAACTCCTTCCACCTGAAGTTGTCTCCTTCCTTCTTCAAAAAGCTCTTATGAACAATGCCAACCATTCCCTAAGTTGCGGTTGGGCACAGCACAGCATTTCTGACTACACTGTAGAATTTTCCTATAATTCAAGAAAAAGTATTTTAAAATTACTTAGGCTGGTTCTCTTGAAACTTTTATCTGCTGTTTATACACTTGATTTAAGCTTTTGCATGAGATTTCTAGGAGAACAGTAGGAACATGAGCATTATCAGACCGTTTGTCGACCGCTCGGTTGATGAGCAGTGAACATCACCACGTTTTCCACATCCCACTACTTCTACACTCACTTCTGTACACACGCACAGAGGGTACTTCCCTCGTGTTTCTCTAAGGAAAACAGTTCTTCTAAACATGTTCAGTGTGAAAGGCCTGCAGCTGTCAACACCTAAGAAATACTTGATCTATCATACTCTCTGGATTTATTTGCTAATAGTTCACTAGATTACGGCTAGACAACATTTTGTATGACCAGGTCAGGTAATACATTTTCCATCCTTTTATTTCTCCTCTTCTACCTGCTAGATCTGACTTGTCTTTCTCTCACGAACACTGCATATAAAATAAGCAGAGCATCTAGAATTTGTTACTGCATGGCAGTTAAGAAGCGTCATGAATTTGGGTACCTTTCTTAGGAAAGATACAGAATTGCTCTATATTTTGCTCTGTTACCAGCCCTTTTCCCTTTGGCAGTCTGGGACAGTATTCTCAAATGCACAAATACGGATGACTCACTGAAGGTCAGAGGAGCTGGGGTCTCTGCTTCACAGCTATATGTTTGAACACATTGTTCTCAAAAGTGCTCCCACTCAAGTACAACTGAGCACATAATCCACCATCGGTACAAATAACCTATATAAAAAGTCAGTGAGGACAATGACTTTTAGTGGCATAGAGAGTCTAGGATGTCACCAAGGGTGCTAATCTACCTTAATAAGGGTTAGACCTGCAAGACAGAAGCCTGAGTTACCTTGTGATTGTGAAGTACTTGGCTGTAGCCAACAGATACCTCCCTCCACAAACACCAAAACCCTAATTTTTATTATTTAAAATTATTATAGTTGAGGGTTTGGGTTTTTGCTCTGTCCCTGTTCCTATGCCAACTAGTACTTGGGAAATCTTTCCATGAACTCAACTGCTTCACACAGTATGACTGTTTCCATCTATTTTATTTCGTTTTGCTTGTAGGCATCTCCGTGCATGCCAAGTCATTAACTAGTTTAAAGAACAACCCTAAAAACACATAATTAACCTGTTTTTCCCCTTCCTCCCAAATTCTATTCCTAACTTCGAAAGCACAGTTATTGAAAATACTGTAAAACATTAATTTATAATTAATCCTATTAACTTCATACAGTAGCATGACCTATCCAGTTTATTACTGATTAATATATCACATTAGCTAACAAATACCACACAGTTCACAAGTTAGTTAAAAAAAAAAACGAAACCAAAACACAACACCACCACCACCCAAACAAAAATCCCACCTACAGCACTCTTATGCCATTCCCAAACCCAACTCCTAAACCTAGAAAAACATTTTATATTTCAACAGCCAGGATTGCTACAGTCATTGCCAAATATTTTATTAAGGTTTGTACGTGATGACTTACTAGCGAAAACCAACCAGTCAGAAGTCAGGCAAATCTACCAACTTCTAGTTCTGCCTCTCTTCAGTTTCACTTATAAAACTCTTGCAATACACACATCCTTTTCCCGACATCCTATTTATCTTTAAGCAAATTTCTCACATATTTAGTGCATATTTTTAATACAGTTTAATGAGTATCCCCCTCCCTTTATTTTAATTAAGGTAGGTCATCTCATACACATTTTTTATTAAAAAAATACAATTTTATAGAAAATAAAATTTAAAATACCCTAATTACTGGTTTGCAGGCATTTTGGCCGACAACATTTATTGACCTTCTAGGACAATTCAGATTTGCTACAGGGAAAAATATTTTTTCTTTAATAAAAATCACTTATTAAAACCCCTCAAAAATCTGACTTAAATTTTACACTAGAAATTAAACTTGTCTGATTCTTAAATATCTGCTTTAAAAAAATAGGCCAATCAATGTTTTATTAGCACTGATTTTTCTTCCCAAGATGAACATAAAGCTTAAACTGTCTTTCAGATCATTTCCATACATTTATTCAACACCTCCACTCCGCCAGCTCTCCTTTCTGATTTGTAATTTGATTACGTCCTTTTATTGGACGAAACTTTGAGGACATATGTGGTCCCTTTTCATCGTACCAATGGGGCTCTGCGCTTGGCTCACTTTGCTACGTGTTAAGTGGAATGACCACAAAACCCAAAGACCACCTGGAAGTTTGGGCATCCCAGTTTCCCATGCATTTTACAGTGCACAGAACCACACCTTTGCAATCCTGGGGCACACCTTGATTTGGAACAGAGTGAACCCTGGCTTTTTTGAAATGTGCCTTTATAAACAAGATGCACACACGTATTTCTGTGCAGTAATGCAGAGACACATAAATAATATTTTATTCTGCTGAGTTAAAGCAACGGTGTGTGTGGAGAATGATGATGAAATGCTTGGTTTTCCAACTGTAATCATCTCAAGTGTCCCGAGCAACAGATACAACATGAAAACTTTTGAAAATAAGTAGATCTGAATAACTTGCATGAGTTTCAGAACAGCTGGCCAAAGCTTGCTCCAAGTAGTCAAGAAGTCTTACAACACTGAGCAAGTTCCAGAAGATAATTCTGTGCCAGTACTACAAAAAGGGTAAACAAAGTGACCCTACCACATCTCTGCTCTCAAAGGGCATAAATCAAGTTCAAGATCTAAAGAATTCAAGTGAGGTGAAATTAATGATGATCAATATGGATTTTACAAAAAATGCAGCTTGTCAAAATAGACGAAGCATCTGACTGAGTTTTGCATGCCATTATATTTAGGAAATGAAGCAATACAACAAAAGTATTCGTTAAGTTAGTTACATTAGTCTCCAGGCGCAGTTATAAACAGGAAATTGTCATTGGGAAGATATGTTTTTAATGTATTCCAGCAGGGTTTATTTCTTAAGCATGACATTACTGAACAATGACCAGGAGAAAAATAATTACTGATAAAATCTGCAGGCAGAAAAAATAAGAGGAAAAAATGGGGAGAAAAGTAACTAATGATCTGAAATCTAAAATCATTACAGAGGGAGCTTGCAGATCATGAAGGCTTATGGAGGAGCAAAAGACACAGAGAATATCCCACCAACCAGAACAGCACAAATCGCCCGTCTGCAAACAAACCCCCTTTGTTGCAATACCAACTTGTGAATCATACACGTGGGAACAAACTCTCTTTCTTGGGAGGCTACCCTGCAGAGATGGAGCTAAAAAAGTCTTGATGTCATGGTAAGCTTTCTGCTAACTACGGATCCTCTCATGAAAATACGATTGGGACAATTAATGCAATCTTTGGACTTTTCGAACAGATTCTTAAGAAGAAAATAACAGCTGCACTGCATCACCTGCTTGTGAGAAACTAAATTTCATGTTCAGAGGTTTTTAAATGCAGAAGGATGTTGACAAAATGGAGGAAGATCACAGGATACTTGCACAAGTTAGCAGAGGACTGGAAACCCACTTTGTAAGAAATCAAATCAAATCAAAACCAAGCTAACGGTGAAGGAAAAAAACACAAAAGAACCTCTTTCACATGGACATGCAGAGAGACAAACAAGCTTTTTAATTAAAGGTTTACTGGGATGCAGTGACTGAAAAGTCCATGTAGATCAATGAAGGAAGTTACTTTCTTAATGCTTTCCCTGCCCACTCCCTGTTCCACGCAATAACAGGTACCACAGATACTGATCACTCCCCACACTCAGGCAGAGTTTGAATGGCAGATCCTAACACTTAGCCAGGTATCAGCCAATTTGTTTTTTTCTTCTATTTTTTCTACTCATTCTTTCCACCTAAAGAGGACGCTGAAGGACCTCTGGACAGGGGACACTTACAAACACTATTTTCTCCTTTCAGCACACATTTGAAACAAAGTAATATTTGTAGCTCACACAGGAAGAAGATTATTTAAGAGGGCAAAAATCTGTAGCCTCCCATTGGCATCAAAACGGACAACGATATAAAATGATAATGAATCACACCATGGCTTGGGAAGAGATATGATGGGCCAAGTTCTTAAGCTGTTAGCTTATACATACATTGTTCTCAGGCAAGAAACTCGGATTTGGCCCAATAATAATGTTGGGCGCAGTGGGATGGGGTAGACTGAAGTGCTTTGGAATTAACATATTTTTCTTGAAGCTTTTAAGGAAAGCAACAGATACAAATAAAACTATTTTCTATAGTTTAATTTAGCTTTAAAAATAGGAAAGAAAAAATTTCCATATATCTTGTCTTCTATTACAGTAGCAGGGAAAACTTTCATACTTTGAGACACTCATTAAAACTACATTCAAAATGCTTATGCATCAAGTCTTAGCAAACCACAATCAAAGGATTAACCAGCAAAAATATCATGAAGAAAAAAACACCAAGAGCTTTAGTTAAAGACAACAAATTCTATCAAAATCAATTTAAGATATGCAAATCAAAACTACATGGTTTTCTTCAGTATCTACACATCACTGCACACAAGTTTATTTTAAAAAATCAAAACATCAAAGGCAGACGTTTCTGTGATTTGGGTGCTCATCTTTCAGCCCAGGGAATAGAGGTTCAATTCCTTGATTTTATGCAGGCTTCCAGTGAGACATCAGACATGACACACCTTAAAATACGCCTGTCCTAGGGCAACATAGTTGCCTAAGCTGATATGCAGCTTTATAGCTGTTTTTGAGAAGATGCTTCTCCTCTTTTTTTCATATCAACATTCATTATAAGGAAAGATGCCTGAAAGAAACCTATAGACCCTATTTCTTTTCTAGTGATCACATATCATCTTTTTAGTCATATTATGGTCCAAGCTCTCGTGCACGTTTTATGTGGGTATAATGAAACTATGACCTCTGAAAAACAGGATGAAAAAGGATGAAATGTCCATGGGAATGCAATCTTGAATTTCTACAATCAGCTGGGTAGCGGAAAAGCTATCTCAGAAATCCACTTCTATGGAATATGAGGTATTTTATTTCCCAAACACACACTGGACTGAGAAGGCGGCTATTGATCTATTAACCACAGCGTAGGAGACAATGCAGTACAGTCATTTTTCCATCTCTCATTTCTTGAGAATGAGAGGGGCTTTTTTAATTATTATTTTACTATTGTTGGATTTTTTTGGTTTGTTCGTTCTGTGGGTTTTTTATTTTTGTTTGGGGATTTTTTTGGTTGTTCTTTTGTTTGGTGGTGTGGTGTTTTGGGGGTTTATTGAGTTTTTTGGTGGTTTTTTGGTTGGATTGGTTTGTTTGGGCTTTTGAGGGTTTTTTTTTTTTTTTTTTTTTTTTTTTTTTTTTTTTTTTTTTTTCTTTTCTTCTTTTCAGAGAGAGAGAGGGTAAACAGGTATTCTCTTCCTCGGCTCTCCTAATCTGATGCGCTTTGGTCTTCAGGCTGCCCCTAGCAGATTGTGTGGTTCAGGGCCAGCTTTCTCCAGTACTTAGAATAGTCATGGCTGTAAGATTTGACTGGAAACCTCTTTATCCCAATATTAAAAGATTTTCTGTACTCCACCCTCCTCTGTCCTTTCAAGGACAATGAAACCCAGCTTTAACATGAAAGGGAGCTCTGAACAATATGCACTGTTGGTCCATTAAGGGCCGCAGCAGGACAGCACCACAGCATGCGGCAGCCGTATGTGCAAAAGCACTCTTCACTTCATGTATCCTTAAGGGTCAAGGAGCTGATGAAGAATATTTCAAGTGGCTTTAAAGTGTTTAATTCTATTCACATTATCTCTGGTCATCTCCACTTACAGAAGAAAAGAGGAAAAGAAAATGAGTTTGAGTTGGAAGCTGGGTAAGAGAACAAGCCTTAAGCTTGGTTCTCACAAAACATCACTTTGAAGACTGTAAAAGGAACAGACCAAAACTCGAGTTCACTTGTTTACTTCTGGTTTCTCCCTAACACCCCTCCATGCCATTTTCTCACTAGATGTCTGGTCATGCTGGCCTTTCCATCTGTTATGCTGATCTTTCCACCTGTCCTCACCTATAGCAACCCTTCAAGCACTTTTGAAGAAGAATCAAATTCATTCCTACTGTCTGATTTAAAAGTTATATCCTTCATTAACCGAAGAATGTAATCATTGTTTGTAATATGAAAACAGTTAGCCTCATCTTGGAAACAAGACCACACACTTTAAAACATCAGTGCCCAACTTGCTTCTTTCTCCTGCAGTACAGCTCCAAGAAATTTGAAAACACAAGGGAAGATCTTAATTAGGTAAAACCACTGGATGAGCCTCTAAAAAATTAAATATAGATGTTTGAAAAACCTGTATATTCAAATTGCAGCAGATCCAGCAAAGTTGTAAAGTGTTTAGAGAGGGTAGTAGTAGTATTTGGGCTAAAACAAGTACAGCGAAACATGAAGAAAAATTTCCTCCAAGTTGTTGTATTTTACTGTAGAACATCAGCTCCACCTGCTGGTAAAAGTAAGTTCATATAATGGCATGCCACAGTTTTGCACAAACTTACGTTTGGCATGCACAGAGTCTTTGAGCAGTATGAGTTAAGAGCTGTTGATTTAAAGAAGAGCTGTATATCAAATGTCTATTCTGACACAGTTTGGTGACATGATGGCTTAAGAAAAATAGTTTACAGCAGCAGTGTGTCATAGTCTATATAACACTGAGTGCGTGACTTCAAAAGGTTATTAGTGCAACGCACACCAGTTGTAAAAATATCTCCGAATATTAGGACAGACTCAGCTGTTTTTCTGCTAGCTATTTATTATTATTAACATGAATTAAAAACACATTAATAACAACATTGTGATTAAATCCAAATACATATAATAAAAACCATAGCAGCACAAGCCACACACCATTTTAGAACTTCTACTCCAAAAACCACTCTATATGTTTTCTTTCAATGTAAGACATTAGTTTTCAAGCTGTTTTCACTGGTTTAAACATTTTAAATAACATTTTCTAAAAACAAGCTTGTGATGTGTGGTTAATATTGAAAACCAGTTCTTCTAGGCTTCTCTTCAAAGAATTCAGATGCACAACACAAATCAATGTTGAAATGAGTATTCAGTTAATTGAAGATTGTTTCAAACATAGAATCTCTTACTCCTCTCTGAATTCTCTTCCAAGATTTTTCAAGTCTTTCCAAAGGTTGTCTTTAATTGCTTTGTGAGTTTTCTAATAAACTTGTGATTATATAAGATCTCACGTAATATTTGACATCTAAGCTCCAAACTACAAAATAGTGTAATTCTGGCAGCAACAATTCAGGCACCTATTTCCATGGCAGTTTATTTAGGGAACACATATGAAAAAGTTAGAACAGATATCTACATACCCCAATGATACCACAAACATACACAAAAAAATTTTCTACTACTAAATTTTAGTGCCAGGCTGACAATGTTTTTTTTTTTTCCCAAATAAAGAAAACAGTCCTGTCTCTTCCTGCACTTCTGAAAACAAGTATTTGAAATCCTTTTTGGACCTGTTTTCAGAGCCAACTATTTCAGGGTAGCAAATCATACAATCCAACCCACAGAAAGTGGGATCCAGTGATCAGTGACAGCCCAGGTTAGCCTGGAGTTCCACCAGCACGACTAAGACACCTAGCAGGTGCTTTACACTGGAGGACTTTTATAAAACATCATTAAACTAGAATAAAAGCTTCTCCATTTCAAGATATTATCTTGACAGATTTCTATACAGAGTTAACTTTGCTTGGGTTAATGTAATTTTATCAAAACATCTAACGCGGCAGGCTGCACTCCAGTATTAGCCATAAGCTTTACGAGGTGTACACACAAAACCATACATTTTGTTTCCACTGGCAGCATGCCACATTGGTTAAAAAAGGATCATACTTATATTAGCCAAAACCACTTGAAAACAACTAGGCAATAATATCTCTGACGGGCTGTAGCAGCGTAAATCTTGTTGGCATAATACATTCTAAGAATTGACTAAGTGAATTCTTAAAGGCAGCTGTACTATTCTGGTAGAGCGAAAATAATGGCACAGACCTTCTGTCCCAGTTCCCTAACACAATTACTAATCAATCTTGTAAAGATGGCTTTTCAAGAGAAATCTCAGTCTTAAAAGCTGAGCTACATGAATAGTGTTTCACACCTTCTTTCTTCCTTTATTATTATAACAACATGGAATCAAATTTTTCAATATTGGTTCCCAAAATTTTCTGTTTGTTTTCAAGTAACTTCTGTTTAAATCGATACTGAAAAACCTACAAAAGCTTATAGGAAGTACAACAGCAGGCATAAAAATTTTTACATCTAAACAAACTAATGCTCCAATAGCTCTAAGCTGTGCAATTCCCCAGCAATGTGAGTTAGCAGACAAATCACATCAGCATTCCCTACCACAACTCATGGCATTTGAAGAGCCTTAAGCATATTAGCCAACACTCCAACAGTCAAGTCAAAGCCATGTTATCGGTTAGCAACCCTCAACGAACTATTTTACTAGGATACTTTCTAACTGTCTACCAAGTCCTTCAGAGCCCAAGGACATACTAACCAAGAGGAAACTGTAAATGTCCGATTTTCCCAGCCATCTGTGCGCACCAGCACATAGATGGTGTTTGTGCACACAGTCCATTTCCAATGAAACGTGAAGACCTGGAGGACAAGGCAGTAATGTCCCTTGTCATAAACAGGCCTGGTTTCTAAACCCTGCTGTCTCACTACAGCTGTATTTCCAGGTATATCACCAGTTATCACAGCTGGAAGGCGAACATTTGTGTCAGTGTCACAAACAGTCCGTTTATGTGGAGAAGACACAGCGTTAGATGAAGAGCAGCCAAGGACCCAAAGAGCTGTCATAGCCCACTTACAGTGTGTTTTGACATGCTTAGTCCCATTCTCTGGCACAAAAAAATTACCTTCAGTGGCCAGATACTCCATGTTTTGCAACATGAGGCAACTCACTTAACTGGGGCTCACAGGAAGCAATGCTCAGCCCAGAGAAATGCAGGACAGGTATTACTGAAGTCATTAGAACTCAAGGAAGAGTTCATTTTCTTAAATTCTGTGCAACATGTTTGGAGTGCCAATATTAGAGACATTCCATAGCCATAAAGTGAGCGTGACACTAAAACAAATGGTTGCTGCTGAAGTTTGTATTAACAAAGCCCTAAAGTTTCCAAAGAACAAACACTACACTTTAATGTATACAAACTTTATACTATAAATAATGGTACAATCTAGGAGACAAATAAATACTTGTACAGCAGAACATCCGATAACACGGACGAAATAGGGAAGGGCCTACACACCAGTGAAGAGATCAGTAAAAGCAACTGCTTCTAGAACCACTGAATTTAACTAGAAACACTTGCAAAATATCTTACCTCTGAAAACAGGGTACCTGATTCTTACCTTTAATTTTCTAACAGCATCTCTTACAACTTCTGTGCCTTTGGGCTGCTCCACTTCGGTACTGCCAAGAAACTGAAAACATTGCAGTTTGTGAGAAAAGTTATGCACTGATAGGCCTAATTAACTCAAGGAGTCTTATTTTCCAATTACTAAGAAATAACATTTTGGAAAGACAACTGTTTCCATAGTTGATAAATACCACATCTTCATACACAAATTTATAATCAAGAGAATAAGGAGAACTAAATTCCACTTAGACAAATAACATTTAACAAAAGCAGCTTTAAAAAAAACATTTTATTTATCTTGATCTCACACAAGCCTGTAAATCAGAGATTAAGTGCCTTTGGGTACTTGGGAAATTGTCATTTTGGTAATAACACCTCCTTGAGAAAACAATGAAAAAATGCAAAAAGAAAACCCCTGGTCTAAGATACTTCCTATGAATCAACATGAGCCACGAGTTTGGACTATGGTGCTACAACTTTCATACAGCGATGCAAGACAAATTAGAAAGGCTTGATTTTTGCTCTCAGAGCTGCTCAGTACTATAATTTCACAGATTTAAAGGAAAGTTAAAGTTAAAGGTTCCAAAGTACATAAAAACGAGGCTCATATTAAAAGAATTTCCTTCTACTAGAGGTAATACTTTTATCAAGTAAGGTTTTAATGAAAACAAAACATACACCAGTTAACATATTTAATATATAAGGCATTAAAATTCAATGGGACCTTACTACTTATTTATTTTCTACACTGACATGCCTTTACGTTCTTCTGTACAGTTCCCATGCCTTCAACTATACTGTCATGAAGAGTACAATAATACTGCCCAAACCGCATCTGTGTAACAATTTAATTAATTTTGAATTGCCTGATTTTCACACTGAGGTACAGTTGATTTAAGTCACACACCATATACCTTTACACACCCAAATAACGCTAGCATGAAAGAACAACTCCCTCTGTTTTCTCTACAGCACACAATTTTCTGTGTAACGTGATGTACAGAGGTACATACAATTTTTAATTCCTCGCATTTCAAAAGAACTTATATTTTCCAAGCTACAGAGAACTTTCAACATAGTAAATCTGAAATTTTAAATTTTATTAAAACTAAAAAACATGCTTACTGTAGTCAATGTGCTCAAGCTGCACTCCTGCAAAGAAACTTTGCAGCTCTACCAATAATTAAGTCTCATTAGAAATTTGCTACTGACTGAAATATTATGTGACATCTTGAATACAACAGTGCGTAAATCAAAACACCACACACATCTGCTGTCAAGATTCTTTACTGTTACAGTTTTTCATCCAGGAGACCAAGGTTTTGTAATAACAAAGCAGAAACCTCTATTATTGATTTGATGTGTTTCCTGCAGCATCTCCAAAGACTTTAAATAGAGGGTGTGTTCTCTCCCGGAAAAGGGACAGTTGCAGAAAATGCATATAGAGAAAGAAGAACGATTCTTGGGTAGTATGGATACTACATGTGACAGAGACAGAAAGGGAAAGGTGAGTGAGTATGTATGAGCAAACGTGTCAGTAAGAAACCAAGAAGGTAACTAAAAGCTGAAACGGACAAGAAAAAAAGACGACAAGGCCAGATGAGAATCCA
>NW_010407626.1:77545-110656 GCF_000710305.1 Buceros rhinoceros silvestris | reverse complement strand
AATGCCGGTAATACCAGGTATTGGTACACAAGCATAAACACAGGAAGTAACAGCTGCAAGCGTGGACAGGCTCAGTGAACGGAGAGCACAGGTTACCGATGCCCACAGTGAAGTGGAAGATGGCTGAGCATACTTCACCCACATGTGCTTCCTACTATTTGTGTAGTTTTGGAACTAGCAGCTCCAGAGCCATTATCAATGTAAGCAGCCTGGTACTTCTTGATACAGATCTAGGGCCAGGTCCTGGGTGGAATTGTGTCAAGTACACCTCCGGATGAGTCAACATACACTGCCTCGCCTGCAGCTACTTCTCCAGAAGGGCACAGAGCTGCCCTACGGTTCTTCCTTGCCTTCCTCCCTCCAGACAACTGACATCTGAGACAGCAGAAGATCTCTCAGAACAAGAGTTATTTCCCATGCCCTTCTCTCTTAGCTATCACACTTTGATTCAAAGTCCAAGAAAGATGACGGTATCTTTGCTGAATTTTATCAATCCCATCAGGAGACCAATCTTTCCATGAACAGTACTGCTTTCCCAGGGGCTTTTCCCTCATGCTAATGCCCACTACTGTCTTAGAAAGTATAAGCATCAAATTCAGCTTCTGCCACAGTTGAGGAATCTGTTAAATGTTACTGAATTTTTAAGCCCATAGTAATGTTCCCAAAAATCAGGAATTACCGTTTCTGACCACAGAGGGGAGAGAGAATTATACATCTAAATAGGAAGATAAACTGCCGAAGCCAGGTTTAAATGACTGACAAAACCTGAAGAAACACGTACTAATTGGGTTTGCTCAGTAAGTTACAAGAGAAATAAACAACCAAGACCCCAAGTATATGGGAACATCATGAACATTGTATCAGTATTTATGGAACAGAAGTTAACCGTCCAGAATTCCACTGCCCATTCACAACGCGCTGTGTTCCAGCTGAGTATTGGTTTTGACATTAAGTATCACTACTGAAATTTTTATTGCTTTCAGCAGTTCTGAGCTGGATGTGGAATTAGAGCTTATGCTGTAACTGTTCACTGTAGAAAAATATAGTAGATAAATTTAATCCAGAAATAACAAAGAAATTTGTAGCTTAAGTGTTAATATCAATGGGAGATGACAAGACCATGCCCTGGGGTTGCATTGTTTGTATCTGTCTCTTGTTAACTGCAGTTCTATTTTTTTTTTATTCAGGTAATCTCAAAATTTTAGTCATAATCACTTACACATTTCATGCCTGACCTTCATAAGCTTTCTCAGTTTATTTTTGTGAAGAGAGTCATAAAGCAAAAAACAGCAATTACAAGCAAATATGCTAAATATTTGTATTAAACTGATCTGTTTTGGGGCAAAATATTAACATGATTTCAAATCAAGAGAAGTTATTTTCTAATTATAACAAAAGAATGACTATGGAATATGGGTTTAACACATAGCTAACGTATTACCTGGAGGCTTTTTACTGCTTGCTTTTCCATCTGCTCTGTACCTTCTCTGTGTCATCTGCCCTGTCACCATATTTTGTTTAATGTTAGGTACCAATTACTATGGCATTACTCCTAATAGTTAAGCTAAGCAAACAGGTACATATTTGCAAAGCTGAGACTTTAGATGACAAGCTCCATGTGACAAAGGCCTCTGTGTGTGTACAATCCCTAACTCAATGGCTGCACTGCCACCTCTGGGATTGCTAAAGTAAATAACTAATAACTAATTCACCGTCCCCATGAAACGGGGAGAGAGTCATTTCATCATGACTTTTCAGCAGATTTTTCTCTCACCAAATCTCATGCAAATGCAGAGAACACACATTTATTATATCAGGAATTCTGTACAGCTGTGGCATGAATAATAGAAATAGTCATTGTGTAAGAGTTACTGCAACAAAAAATTCCAAGAAAAATTGGTAAATATGAAACTTCCCTTTTCAAGAGCAGGCTCCTGTAGAAAGAAATACCAGTGCAGAGTTCTAGGTGGGAACTTTAAAAGCCAGCAATTACTTTGAGCACTTGAGGTTCCTTCCCACAGCTACAAGCCTTTTGCAGACCCGACTGACGAGGAACAACAACATGAAATGTAACTGCTCCTAAGAGTCAAGCTAATACAACTCTTACATTTCACAGCAGAGGAGAGAAACAGAAAATGATGGAGCAGTTCCCCTTCAGATCATTCAGCATTAATCCTGTGTGCCAATTAATAAATGCCGTAAATTCTTAAATTCAACATCAAATACATAACACAGATGAGAATGTTTACATATGATTGCTACATACTTGCAACTAGTAAAAGGGTTATTCTTGATGTTACTGTACTTTACACCTGATATGCCAATGTAAACAAAAATAAATAAGTTAGGCATGCCACTAGACACCTTTTAAAATATTTATGTATCATATATTGATTTTATTTATGTATAATGAAAAATTCACCATAATCATACTGAATTTCTGTGGATACTTTAAGAAGTTCGAAGAGGATGACATTTAATATTTTGTGTAACCCAAAATAAGCCAAGGCTTTCTTTTTCCCATATAAACTAGTACACGTTTTTCATTGCAGATGCCATTCTTCCAAACACATTCCCTACAAAACTGATGAAAGGTTATTTTTCTAATATCTTCCTTACTCTGATCTCACCCACAGCTGTCTATAATCAGAAACAACTTTTATGAGGTCGACAGATCTTATCATTCAGAATAGTTTAGCTGTTCCTTTAAAGTACATTAAGGCTTGTTCTTCCCTCAGTGATGTTTGCCATCAAGAAAGTGAGCTTATGACCAGCTCTGTACAAGACAAACACCTCAGCTCAAACTATTTATAATCTAATATTAGCAGACTACCAGATGTGCTCACTCCACATGCAAAGATTTGCAAGATTGCGCAGCTGTGAGATTTGCAAGATAGCGCAGCTGTGGAGAATTAAGAGAGACTATTTCATCATATTAGGATCAACAGAAGTTTTATCATTGACAGCAACTGGGAGAATAATTCAGCCCTGTAATGGCCAGGAGGGCTGTCTTACACAACAAACTAGTAAACAGACCCTTTGTGGGGAGTGTCTCTTCCTTCAGAACACAGTTGAAATGAAAATTTTCCTATGCATTTAACTTGTGCAAGACACTCTTTGGTCCAGTTCCATAGTGAAATTATTAAAAATGCTTTTATAGTTGTGCTTTGGCTGAAGAAACTATTAAAATAAAAGGTAAGTCTTTTTTACTTTTATTTTGCTGGCTCAATTAAAAGACAATTCAAATGTAGGGCAACTTCAGGCATTCGTAATCCTTTGCAGTTCTGACAATATTGCTGATATTACATGCTGAATAGCTATTGGTAAGGTCAGAAGAATTTCACTTTTTTTCCTTGCCATTAACAAGACACTCTCCAGTAATTCTTCCCCATCAGCTTACATTTTGACCCTCAACATTCTACTTTTTTTTTTACATGCAAAGTATATTCAGGTGCTTTTCTTGCAAACTTAAGAGGGAATACAAAAATCCCTCACCATCCTTCAGAAGAATTTGTTTACCACGGTCAAAAAAAAATTCATTAAACCTAAAACTTTACTGAAAAATAGGTTTAGCTGCACTTTTGAATATTTAATGTTGACTCCCACTCTTCCAGTAGAGAGCAGTGTAGGATATTTTAATAATAAAACAACATCTGTTTTCTTCTGTCATCACACTTCAATCTTTAAAAAAAACAGTCCTTCACAGTGCCACACTTCTTTACTACTCTGAAATCCCTGAACATTAAGTTGTCTTTTATGCAGATTTAAATGCAGTTATATGGAAAAAAAGTACTTACAAAACTCACACAATAAAGAAAGGGGAAAAAAGCAACACAAAATACTGGATATCTGCTGCCAAAATCTGACATATTAGCTCCTTCGAAAGCAGAACTTGAAGGAATGTTGATTTACTGATGAAAGGAAGAGAAATGAATCCACATTCTGATAACATCAGAAAGTATATAATGAGAAGCGAAGTGGGACCAGATTTGAGGTTATGTAGAAGACTAATGAATAAATGTCACTTTCTAGGACCTGAACAGTTTTTGCTCAGCCTTACAGATGTGAGTCTTCTCCATCAGTTAAACACCAGAAGTACAAAACCGGACTATGAAATACATACCTCTTTTTGTTCCGGGCACCTTCTCTTACCCACCTTAGAGTCCCGTTCCCCAACTGCCTCAACTGCCTTGGTTCTCTAAAAATACATATTTTTGACAGCGTACATAAATGTTTGGAGTTTTCTCTTCTGGGAAACACTTCTCTAGAGACATCTTAAAAATAACTGCCTCTCCCAGGCATGATTGCTTCTCAAATGAGAGCAGGAGTCAAACTCATCCCGTAAGAGTAGGAGAGTGAAAAGTATGACAGACATCAGCACATTCCCTGGATATCCCCTGCCTGTCTGACATGTAATGTTGCACACAAATGGTGACTCCAACACAGGAAAAAACATCCTGTGTGTTTTTCTGATACAGTGATCAAAAGTACTAATTGCAAAAAGTACTATTTTGCAAAAGTAGTATTCAAAAAAAAAAAGGAAGGACTGCATGATTTAAAATATAAAGGGAAAAAAGAAGCGTCTTCTAATGGAAAACAAACATTATGAGGTATTTCATCCTCCAGCAGAATTAACTCAAATGCCTGTGAGAAAACACAGAAATGAAAATATTTACAGTAATTAAGATATAAAGAAACAAACATGTATTTGATAAGCTATTGAAATGTTCGGGGGGGGAAGAGAGCATTAGAGAAAAAAACATAAAATAATTAGGTAACGGTTAATAAAAGAATCTTTCAGATTCAGCGATGTAAAAAACATACTGTGCTTAATTTTAAGCAACCTCTTGACAAGCCACACTGGTATAATTTGTACTTCTGTTTTCTAGAAGTGCAGTAACTAAGACCTCTTCACTGTCAAATGTGTAAGCAATTCATCTCAGTTTTTAAATTTGGTGCCATGACTAAATAATTAAGAATATAATTTGATCACTGAAGCTTAATGTATGTTTGAACAGTTGATGGATATAGACAATACAGACATTTCCTCGGAGCAGCACATCTCACTAGGCTCTGGATGTGGTTCTTGCCAGGAACCCAGATGTCTGGGAGCAGGAATATGTAGAAATATTCTGATAAAGATGCCTGAGAAATTAAGTCCTAACCCTGCCTATGTCTGTCTTCTGAGCCATTTAAATTTGATGAGAAGAGAAATTATGTAGCTGTTCACTGAGAAGAAACCTGAAGCACGGTCCAAGTAAGCTGAACGTACCTTGGTGAAATTTTAAAGGCAGAAAAGTAAGTACACTAGATCATATTCTTCTTCAAGTCCCACTGTATTTTAATACGCAGACAGATGGAAAAAAGCACAACAAAACTAAAGGACACAGAAAAAGCAAAATGCAATAGGAGTATACATTTATATTAACATAACCAGTTTGTAAGGAGAATTTAGAACATACTTTGTAAATGATCAAAATTTAGACCTTCTCCAGGGAGATCACTGCAGTCATATGCCAAGGTGGCTATCAACAAGGATATATTTAAAACCAAATCAGACTTTGACGGCTATCAAAGCTGTTCTCTGCATAAAAGCGTCTAATCCTAAAGGTAAAAGAACGTTAAGAAATACAGCTAGTACCTCCACAAGGAAGATAAGAGCAGGCTGGGATACAGAAAGAAAGCAGAAAAGGTAAAAAGCTTATCTTGTCAAGACTGTTACTATAGAATACCAGTGGTACAAGAAAAAAAAAAAATCAGTATTTTTTCAGTCCTTCAATCTACACAGCACTTCAGAAGCACATCTCAAACTTTATCAAGTGCTGAAACGCTGTCAGGCTCAATCTGAAGACTTGCACTGGAGCTGGGGTTGATAGTGGTGGTGGGGTGTACACTGCTCCCCCATTGCAGACACCACTATCAGCCACCTTACAGCTGCCCAGATTCTAGCCACAGGCTGAGAATAAACACAGCTACATGCAGGCTTACTTCACCTCAAACAACTCGATGAGGGAAAAGTGGTTCTTTGGCTCTTCTCTGCAGACTTGTTAGCAGGAGACAACAGTTCAGGGCTGGGCTAAGGGAGCTCTATGCTCCCATCCCGTGGAGGCACAGGGCAGCAGCAGGAGGGTCACGGGAATACCACTTAGGAGATATTTTCTTATTTCTGCTCCAGCTTGGAGCAAAAAAGCCAGCAAGCTCAAGAAATTTTTTTAAAATTAAAACTTTGGCTGTAAGGAAAAAGGGCTTCGAAAGGAAGATTTTAACAGTACCCAAATGACAGCGATGCTAATAGTAGTAGTAAATCACAGTGAAGGCCTGTTTTTCTTTAAAGCCCAAGTGCACCTCCCATAGGCGATAAATAAACAAAACAACACAGAGATAGTATTTGGCACGAAAAAAACAAGAGCAGGGGAAGATGGCAGTGAGAGCAAACTTATCGCTGGAGAAAAAGCATTTATCATACATTCCCTAGCAGTGACTGGGACACACACATTCTTTTGACAGGATTCTTCCGTCACGTGCACCGCAACGTTCTTGGAGCCTTCGCTTGCAAGAATCCTGTGCTCAAAGACTGGATCAAATGAAGGAGTAAATAAAAGAACACCATGCTTCCACCAAACTTTATACTCTGGGTTTCAACTTGGACACACTTGGTGTTTCAAGTTTTGGCTTTTACGCATGGGAACAGATTTCCCCCCCCGCCGCCCCCCACCCTGCCCTTTAGCAGAAGCATCTGTCAGCTCCTTATACTGCAACAGCAGATGTTCTGTGGGTAACCCAAAAGCACCATCTTCACGTTATGTCTTTTGCTTCAATACAGAAACTATTAACAACACAGAGATTCTAACATCAAACAGTGGGTACATTCACAAGAATGTCCTGTACATTCACAAGAACCATTCTGTCTCCAGACAGGGAAAAGGGAATAATTACCAAACTTAGCACTTCCTTTGGAAAGGTATATTCCAAATATGAAGCACTTCTGATACTCACTGAAGACCTGTCGCACTGCTTGAATGCCTCGGTTCAGAAAATTTGTAAACCTGACTGGATTGTTCTCAGTAAAAAAATTTTTTCTTTACTGTAACTGAAGAGAGTTCATCTAAAAATAATTCACATTCACTATTTTAAGTATCAAATTTTCAGCTTTAGAAGTGCATAATAACAGAGTGGACAGATTTTGGAGCTTTACAACTCCCTAATTAGACAGCAGACTCAGTTCTGCACCACAGGAATTGGATTCAACTCAAGCACCATTTCTTTATGGAAACAGTAAAGTCAGACTAAGCTCTCAAACTTACTGAAATACTGTTTTATACTGTACTAGATATTTTCAAATATCTTAATGTAAGAAAGTTAACATCTTGTTTGCCTATTTTTTTCATAAACCAGATGCCAATCAGGTGATTTAATTTGTATTAACCATAAGACATAACTTGGACAACTCCTGCAATCCACTCAAACATACCGAAGCTCTGTATCTATGGATTCTTTTGCAAAGGTGGCAAATGTACTGTTAGAAACTTTAGAACACAGAGACCACCTTTGCTTTACCTCCCATTTAATCTGCACAGGTGATGACTAGCAACACCAGCAAGTCTAGAGGGAGCTTCACTGCACTGCAACGTGAAAAAATGTTTTCCTTGTTACTCCTTGTGTAAGCCCACTAGTCTACCCAAACTG
The DNA here is from genome assembly GCF_000710305.1 of Buceros rhinoceros silvestris. Lineage (NCBI taxonomy): Eukaryota > Metazoa > Chordata > Aves > Bucerotiformes > Bucerotidae > Buceros > Buceros rhinoceros. Next base: position 102,970 of record NW_010407626.1, on the reverse strand, counting down.
AGGTTACGGTTCCTCTTCTTTGAATTCCCATGAAACTAAAGGACAGGACCCCCCACCCACCTCTTCAAAAAACCCCAATCTAGCACAACGTTACAATTAAAGAAACAGCAAGAACAAGACCTTAAGTGCTGGTATTCTCACTTAAAGAGTTCCCACTACAACACCCTGCATAAGACACAGAAAACTGCTGTCCTAGTTTCTGGCTCTGTTTTGCCCAGCTGTATGAACTCACTAGTTTTCATAATGCCACTGTTCCTTTAACTGTAGCAAGTATCGGTCTGCTCTGTATTAGCATTCTGCAGGCTATCTCACCTTTTTTTTTCTTTCCCCCCACAAAATATAGCAATTTAAAGCCTGAACTCAGTGTTCTCAACCTCCATCTGTCCTGCTGACTTTTTTCTTCCTGTTGCAAATATTCAGCCCGTCAAACAAAACCTCCCCAAGAACAATGAAAACTGAACTGAGACGACAAAAAACCCTTATGAAGAAACAAGCTATGCTGTCAAGGATTCGGTAACAAAACCGATCTTACTTCACAAAACTGGTAAAAACTTTCTTCTTTCCCAGTAAAATGAAGCTTTCTAAGGTATGGAGCATTTTGATTAACTCAGAACTTCTTCAATGGAGCGAGGCAGCTGAATTAGGGATGCAGCTCTGAGCCACTTAAGTAAACAGGCCATGACACCATTCACAAAGTGGTTGTTCCTTCAAAGAGATATTTCCCAGATGACGTCATTGTTAGGCACGAATCTGAATGCAGGCTTTGGATTCTTTTCTTTCATAACAACATGTACAAGAACAGCTGGGTGTTTCCATGTGCCATTTCAAGGTGGGGTTGTGCAATTCTGAGTGTGCAGCTTGCAATAGCTTCTTCAGACTGAAGCTGGACACAAAATCATTTGAGCCTTCATCTGTTCAATGTAAACAAACTCTAAAGGTTGTGAGAGAAATTGTGATGGACTTTTTTATATATATCGTATATACATTAATAAAGACCACCGGTATAGTACTGAAGTTACTCTCTTATACTGGAAAACATTAAAAATATCTTAATAAAAGCAGAAATACAATTCCACAGACATTTTACATTTTGTGAATAAAGTTTATTTTCCTCTAAAATAATTTCTGCTTCATTTGTCTTTGACTAACACAATAATGCTGCACTTGTGATATCACACTCTCTTGCCATGGCAACATGCAATGATATTAAAAACACAGAAACAGGAATTCCCTGTGGGACAAAAAACAGAAGTAGTCACAGTTAGGAACAAAGTTGTCATTCAAACACAAATAGCCTTACCAATAGGAACAAATAACTATTGTTCATTACTCTCAGCTTATTAAAGCTCTTTTCCAGTTTCATGTGAAATATGACATTGCATCACGTCTGAATCAGGACTTTTAATACTGTGACCCTTACTGCACTACAGATTAGAATAAATGACTCTCGTTCTAATTCTTGATCCACAGAAACGCTTGGCTGTCAGAGGACAAGGAGTGCACGAGAAAATAGTTATTCTGGAGAAAGAATCATGAATGTGTGGAGCTAGTGCTTTAGCTTTAACAGCCTGGAAATTTAATTCCACTTCTAGTAATTTCTTTAATACAACACAGATTTTCTGAACATTTTCTTTTAAACTATTATTACCTCAGAAGATCATCTGCTCTTTAAATTCTAATATTAGAACTAGTGTGTATCAAATAATTTACACATACATTCTACGGGGGAGGTAAATAGACAGCACAAGACAGATGTATGTGCTGAGGTGTGTTAAAGGACAGGAACAGGAAGTGAGAACTACCTTTGTCAGTTTTTTGTTTCCTGAACTGTGGAGTTCCTATACTGAGAACCACTATGTTGGTAAAAGAAGAATGAGCCTAACATTTTCTTAGTAAAACAACTTCAGCTGAGTCAGCACTTAGAGTGTAATCCATGATCATATGGATAACCTACAAGAATGTGCTAAAATAAATGCCATATTCACCTAAATTAATAGCAGTATTTTGATATAAGTAGCCAAGAAAATATCTGTGTTTTCCAAATAAAAATGTTGAGCAAAGAAAAAACAGACTTTTATATAAATGACACCTGAGGACGATTTTCTGAGTTACTGTATTCATAGAATTCCCCCAGCAATTTTCAGAGAATACTTAACTGAGGTAGCCAAGAGAAAATCAGATTAGCTGTCTATCTGTGGAAGTTAAAGAGAGAGAAGCTCCATGCAGCAGAAAACAAAAGCACAGGTGACAAAGCAGAGTAGTAACTGTGACCCCAAAATTGCATCATGTTTGAAGTGCTGAGAAAATATCTCCAAATAAAGTAAACAAGGTGGTTATCTTGTGGCAGAGGAAAAAGGACAAGGAAACCACACTACTTCTGAGTGCTTTGATTATTCAAACTGAAAAGAGGTAATAGCATAAAGAAAACACACCTAGTACCTGAGCTGAAAGAGCAAATGAAGAACAGCGGCTGGAGCATACAGAACATACGGAAGCTGAAGACTAAACGGGTGACACTTAAACAGAGCGGTTAGGGAGCATTTTCATGTACTACAGGCTCATGACCACAGTAGCAGATAACCTGTTGAATCTTCAGCAATCACATTTAGGATTTTTATGGAATAACAAAAACATATTGGAAATCTTTCTTTCAGAGACTGGGAATGTACCCTTAACATACTTCTGCCTTGTTATCAGTGAATGGTGAATGTCCTGCCTGCATAAAAATCAAATTCTACTCTGAATCCCTTTTCAATTCCATCACAGATACTGGAAGCAAGCACTACATAGGCAACGAGTCTCAACAGCCAAACTGGGACCAAGCAGTTAGTAACACTGTTCATACTCTGCCAGCCCTAGCCCGTTATTGTGTTAGCTGTACCCATAACAACTAAATATTTAGTCATTTCTTAAAAAAAAAAAAAAAGAAAGAAAGAAAAAGAAAAGAAAAGAAAAAAAAGGCACTTCTTACATTGGTTTAGCTGCACTGGATATTTTAATTTTCCTACATGTAACTGCAAGCGTCTTCTCTGTGATGATTATTGTTTTATGACCCTGTTCATATTCTCTCATTATTCTGATTTCTAGAAAAAATTGTCTTCACATAATCTCACATGAAAGCCAGCTAGAAAGCATATGTGATCACCCTAATTCAACACTTGTCCTTCATGCGCTTCAAGCATACCAGTACAGAGTGGAGTGTTTCCCAGAGCTAGCTAGGATGAGAGTCATTTAGTTTAAAATAATACTTGGTACAGAAGAACTTCCTCTTTAGGCTACCATTCTACAGATATTTAAAACAAATTTGCAAAGCAGTACCTAAATATAGGAAATATTTCTCCCTCTAAACAACACAAATTAGGAAATGGGATTTTTTTTTTTTTTTATGAGAACGATTATTTTAGCAAACGGTAAAAATATTTAATAGTGACTATCCAATCTGGCAACATCAGATATGAAATGAAACCACTATTATCGTGACCTTAACATCCATCAGCAAATGAGACAGACATCTCAGGTGAACTGTTCTAAGAGAACATAACTGAGTTAGAAAGTAAATTACAAATTATTTTACAATGGCAATTAATCCAACATTAATGTTGGCTGTCACTTTTAGTCCATTAAAAAATATTATGCTTTTCAATAAAAAACTGGTGCTAAAGTGGTAAAATTACTGTAGTCTAGATCATTATAGTCATAACTTGCATCGATAAGTGAACATAAAATAAGAAAACGGTGTATTTTAAAATCCTTCATATAAGGATTTAGAGTCTTCTCTAAATAGCAACATACTATTTTTTACCATGAGAGCAAGTATTGAGAACACATTTAGTCTTGTGCTCGAGGCACTGGACTATAATTCAAAATTCGGCATCTGATTTGAGAACAGAGTTTTGTGGTAGATTTCTGGAAAACCTCCACTATTACCTCAGTTCCCTATCTTTAAACTGAGGAAAATAATTCACCCATTTCTTGTCTGCATTATCATTCAATTATTCCTGAAGAAGAAAAGCTCATGAGAGTCAAGTCCAAGGTTTTCCATCGGTTTGTTATTCTGAACTTTGATCTAAGACTCTTTGCATCAGGGTAGCACCTACAGTCTCTGTCTCATTAATTCTATTGGCTATACAAACGTCAAAAAGATAGCCCTTAGCTTCAAAGGATTTATGATCTAATGAACTGTGATAAATTTTACTGACCTCCTGGAAATGCACAGCACAATTTCAGTTAGTACCTCTGAGTGTTATTGATAAAAATCAATATAAAACATTGAACCCTGTTCTTCCTGGTACAAATTATTCTAACAGCAAATACTAACACAGGTGAAAAGCTACAACTTGCACAAAATGAACAGAACTCTCCGACTCTGAAAATAAAAACCACGTGAAGAGGTCCAAATTTCCCACCTCTCCTCTTCTGCCTCCCCAAAGGCAAGAGGGGGAAGATGGCAAGGCCCTGCAAGACATCACTAAAGGAGTAAGGAGCATTCACTTCACCACATACCAAAGCGAGATGACTCATACCGTCATTTAGACATCTGCTAAGAATAGAAGAAATAAACCAAAATTCAAACCCAAAACCTGTACCTAGTTTTAAACTTCTAAAATTGATTTGAATGTTATTTAATGCACATGCTATTTTGGAGAATGCTTTTTCCATTTTGAGAATGGGTTTGCTTTTAATAGTTGCCATTCCTCACAACCTCATCAACCACAAGTTGGGATATGGCCTCCAAATTCTGACTTTGGAAGACCTACACACTCCTGACTTAATGGGCCTCCAGCAATACTCCTCTATTCATGAGCAGACAAGGCTTCCCTCCCATGTAATCTTCTTAACAGAATGCTCTAATTAATGTGCTTTGCTGAGTTACTTACCCCTTCTCCCTAGTATCTCCCATTTTGGAAGCACCTAAGTGCTACAGCAACCGTAAGAGATATGGGACATTTTTAGTCCATGCTTCAAAATTACCTTCTCCTTCAAATGCAATCCTTGGTGCACATACATCATTAAGATTTGATGTACATCCTTGCTTCCATGTCTTCCCTCTTAAGTAATACTACAGCAACCGAGGACCAACTTGTAAAACTACAGGAATTGACTAGATTTTATCTTTCTTATGGATTCAGAATGAAGAAAATATTACACATGGAAAAGTAAACAGCAGGAAACAAATTTAAAGTTTAGATCAATGTAACCCATCACTCACTCTCCTTTAGTGGCCAATAATAATTTCTAGTGAAAATGCAGAACATTTTAACAAAGCTTTACAAATTATTTAACACAAGTATTTTTTCTCTGCTACGTACCAAACCAGAAAAGATTAGTTCCTCTAGTAAGTTACACCTAAGATTCTCAGGTTCAAAGTTTAAAATGCTTTTCAGGCCAAGGTTGGCTTTACACTTTCTGAATCAGAACAACCTGAAGGAGGCATTTCTGAGAGAAATACTCATCACTGTTCAGTACCCACAACTGACTAGACCATGTTGTTATTTTATTGAAATAAAGTCACAGACTGCAGCCAGTGACTTGTCCAATGGTTTCATTAGGATGAATCCTCATGAAGTTCAGTATTTGTGAAACTTTTATTTTCTGAATGCTGAACAGCCTGGCTGTTGGACAGACTCCTGTAGTCTTGTTTTTGTTGGTAAAATTGTATGTCCTTGTATGTCCTTCTGTTCAAAACTTATGTCTTTCTCTTATTTTTTATGATCCAGTTCTATTTATTTTCTCTGCTTATTTGGGAGAGTTTTCTAATTATTTTTGGTGAATCACAGATGTAAGAAGGCAGCAGTAGCTTCATAAATACAGCGAAGGCTGAGCAAACAAAAATACCCAACTTTGTCCAAAGGAAAAATGGAAGATAAGGAGTTAATTCATCTGCAGGCCTGATTTTAATTTAAAACAAGTACAACCTATAGAACAGTGTAGCCCACCTAGCCCATGCATATCATAATCCCAGTGTTTGAACTCTAGAGTGTGTTAGTTCCAGCGTCAGACATGCAACTCACTTGACAGTCCAGAGGCCAGAACGCCTGCTTAAAGAAACCTCACATTCTCACAGCTGACAGCTCACGTGGAAATATAACTGCACAGAAAGACTCCCCAGAAGCCATGCTAATGAGGCTAATTAGCAATGTCAAGGAGACTTAAGGAGAGGCAAGGGAATTAAGTATCAGCAACATAGAAGAAACAAAAAGGGACAGATACAGAGAGCTGCGTAATTCTTTGCTGACCCTAAGGTCTTTGAAAATTCAAGCCTTCTGCTTTTGCACGCTTGTTTTTCAGTTTGCTAATTCTATTTGGACAAACCTCTGAGTTTTGTTCAGTTGTCGTGAATGGATGTTCATATCACTCACTGTCTGTTCTGGCCCAGTGCTGGGGAACTCACGACCCATGAGTAGCTTTCACAGTAAAGTGAAGATTTATACACAAATACTAATTTACTCTTTTTCCGAAGCATATGAAAATGGTATTACAAAAGCTGTTACAATGTTTCTAAAGATTTTGAGTCTTTTGTCTCAACAGGCTCATTACTCAGCTCTTTAAAGACAGATACTGAGGAAAGACAGTAATGCGTTTGTTTAAAACCTATTTTAAAACTTCCAGTTAACACAGTATCTTTAGAAATATACTTTAGATGCTGTGTTCAATAACACAGCCGTATTATGAAGAACTGCTGTTGAAAAAGTTATTACTACAGAAAAACTTCTACTAGTCTTTTCTGTATATCATACATATACACAAATACACGCTAGCACTCACAGAACTTGTTGGATTAACGCTTCAACATATCGCTGTCTTGCATTCCAATAAACAGCTCTTCGACACCAAGACTACCGGAAAGAATCATAATTCACACGACAAAAATAACTTAAAGCATGTAAATGGCAAAGATGGGTCACAGGTACGATGTTGTTAACCCGTGTACTCTTGTTAATTGTGCCATCAAGGCAAGTCTTCCCAACTGCAGGTCACACCAGATAAACTAATCCTACGAAATCCCCTACTGCAGATTTTCAGACTTAACCAAAACAATGCTCACACTCAGGAGATCAAATCTTACAGTAAAAGGCTACAAAAGGCCTTGAGTCAGAAAGAAGTTTCCCATATATATGAACTAAGTGCCTTATAACACAGAAGTCAAATGAATTCCAGAAGTTTCACATTTCAGCCCTTCAGCACCTTCAGTTCCAAAATGAGAGAAACTACATCCCATTTTTAAAGTAAAAAACCCGTAAGGCTTAAAATTACATCTAGGTCTGATTCCTCCCCATCTCTCCAGAAACTGAGAAATCTAGCAACAACATGTGCTCCAGAAACTTCGGAATCCCAGTTCCTAAAGCTAACCCCAGCACTCCACAACCAAGAGAACAGCAACATACAGCATTTTTCTGCATGGGCACACCAACAAGGCTAACTCTTCAAGTCCTGCAGAATAAATTAGGACCTTGTAGTTTTATTGTTTCCCTTATGCTGCATTCACACTTGGAAGATAAAACTAAACATAACTTGAATGTGAACGCTAGACCAACTTCTATGGTAGTAGAAGCCTCTTAGTAAGACAGCAACATCAACTTTCCTCTGAAAGCCATGGGCCATGCAGCAATTGTCTAGACTGCCGACAGCATTCCCGTGTGCCCTGACAGCTGACTGAGTAATGAGCTAGACTGCACATAGCCTGGCACCGCCCGGATACAAAAGGCAGTGTATGGAAGGTGGACATGGGGACAGGCTTCTTAGGAGGAATACAGAAACACTATCCAGGCATGCAGGGATGAATTCAGGAAAGCCAATTCTTAGCTAGAGTTGAAACTGGTGAGGGATGTAACGGGCAAGGAGATGGACATGAAAATGGACCAGTGCATGGCTAAGGGAGCTGTACCTGTTCAGCGTGAAGAGGACAAGGCTGGTGGATGTGCGTGCATGTACGTGTAAGGTTAAGAGTCACAAGCTGCAGCAAAAGAAATTACAACTAGGAGTGAGGGGTGGGTGGGTGGGGAAATCACAATGACAGGGATTAAGCACTAGGAACAGGCTGCCCAGAGGCTGCAGATCTCTGCCCTTGCAGGTATTGAAAGCTCCATGGCAAGAGGATCTGTTGTGTCTCACTACTGAAGCCAGCCCCATTTTCAGATGAGAATCAACTGGATCATTTCCAGAGGTCCCTTCCAACTTAAATTATTCTAGATTCTAACACTTCAATTCCCAAAGCAAACCCTAATACAAATGAAACATAGCCAAAGGACAACTCTAATACTCAAGGAATCATAAAGCATTTCTTCTTTCTAAAATTGAGGGTGTTTCAAAGTCCAACAATGAGCTAAATCTCCTGCAGTTTTGTATTTTCAATCCAGATTACAGTTGTTAGATATTGTATCTACAGTGCCAAATAACCGATTACAGAACTTTCTACCAAAAAAAATGCCTAAAGCTGTTAGCTGTTTAAAAACACTTTTTCCCCTCATGAGAGAACTGAAACTTAGACTGCTCAAGTCACAGCTGAGGAAAAGAGCAAGATTAAGCAGCCAGAGTGCTAAAGAGAATGGGTGTAAAAACAATCTATGCCAAAGAAATGAACTGCTTAGACAAAAAGGAAACTTAAAGCTTGCTCAGAACAGGGAACAACCCCAGGGCTGCGGTAGGTTACAGATCAGCTTCAGTGCAGACTAGGGGCTCTGACCCAGTTCTGCTTCACCAAAGTTTTAATATATTACTTAATACATTACTGACAAAGGGACTTAAAATAGTTCTCGGATCCTAATCTCCATACACTATCATTAATTGGTGTGATCTATTTTTTCCTCCTTGCTATGAAATTATTGCTTCCATCTCTTACTTGCATTACAAATCTCTCTCTCACTTGTCACTGAAGTATGTCATACATACAGTACTTAGACATTACAGGTAAAATGGAAGTGATAAAGAGAAAAAGGGATCATAAGCAGAACCTGGGAGAAGATGAGAGCCCTGGAGAATAGGTCAAAAGGGACTGTTTTATCTACAAGTTGTATATGTATTGAAGAACGTGACCAATATTTTTTTATCCTATTACGCAATTAAATGGACTGATTTATTCTTTTTTTTTTTACTAGAATCTACCAAAAATATTTCAGTAAAACACATGTACTCTATTGATTACTTCTCCTGAGAGAGGAAAATAAATGAAATGTTGTACGCTCTATTAAACTGTCCTGCACTATTTCAGAAGTTTTAAAACCCGTTTTGGTTCTTATTAGGCCCGAGTGGTTGAATGATGATGCCGTGTCAGGTATGGGTGTAGAGTGGATGCAGCGAACAGGCTGTTTTCTGCGGAGCACCCATGCTACTGCTGCAGTCTGCCCATGCACCTTGGGAGAACTTTGCAAAGTCACACTGCAATTGTGCTGGTGGACAAAACCAAAGGGTATCAGCCCTTACAACAGACTGCAGTTCACGTTTCCTTGAAATTAGCTTTAATATTTATAAACTAAGTTAGGCATTCAGCGAAGCACCTTTATGAATCCTGTCTCTGCTTTCAGAACATGTAAGTATTCATCTTCATACTCATCTATTACACCGCAGAATTAGCAGAATGGGTCCTGTAGCACGCAGATACAAAGCACTTCCCACACTCACCCCTCCACTCTGCAACTGTTTAACACCTTGTCAAATTTTAATTGCTTGGATCTAAGCATTGTCTCATGTACGTGCCTCAAAACAATATACTTTTTTGCATTTATATATGACATTGGGAGCTTCAGTCAAACCTAAAGCTCTCTGTGTGAGCTACACGCAAAAGGACCTTAAGAAAGAAAATCTGGAATTGCTCATAATCTTCGTTCCTTTCTTGAAGCAGATCATCTTCTGGAGAATAAGTGACCTGTAAAGCCTGGAGTTGTGCAGCTGGCTATTTTACACGTAGCTGACAGAGGGCTACAGACACCTGGAAAGAGACCATACACATGGTCAAATCCACACTGTTGCTATTCAAAAAATCTAAACAAGTCAAAACTTCTCAGCTAGTGTTCAGTCATAAAATACACCAGTGCTCCAATGAGAAACAAGTCCCATTCTTCAAAGCTTTCAGATAAGCAATAGTGAATGGACGTGAAAGATCCAACTCTAGGTACAGATGCACATAGATACCAGAAGCCACATGCGCAGTAATTCTTGCAAAATGATCCTGACGTGCTGATGCGTGGGGGCATTGTGGGCCGCTCAAGCATATGCAACCGGCATTCATGGACCCTTTGAACTTGTGAGCCTTCATATGCAGATGAGATATGCAATTGCCCACGAATACTATTGAACTTCCATTAGTGTACAGTGATACTCTATCGACAGAAAGCGAGGGCTGGCTTTGTGCTCAAAAGCCTTGACCAAGACTCAGGACGTGCAGCCAAATATCGTCCCTGTACAAACTGGCTATGCAGCCTTGGGCAAGACAGACTGACAGTTTTCCAAAAGCACCCAGCAGAGTTTTCTGAGGAAATGGCCAATGTTCAGGTTTTAAGGAAGCTGAAATATTCACCAGTTTTCACAGAGACAAATGACAAACAACTGGAGCTGCTTGATGCTGAACAGTTAAAATGTAGTTCCCCTCCTTCAGTTACTTAAATGAGATGATGTCTGGTGCTGTTGAAAGTTTAGATACAACTTTTCCGCACCCCAGTAATTTATTTTGTAGGATATTTGTGGATATAATGCCATCCTCTCCTACCCTTCACCCAATTTAAGTATGTAATCTTGTAAGCAAGATGGAATAGATAGGTCCACTTCCCTGAAGTAGAGAAGTCTGTTGACATTACCCCTTGCAGATTCAAAATATTTGATGTCTTATTTACATGATTATTCATCTTCGGCAAAATGAGCCCAAATTTTTATGACTGTAATATATCAGAATTAACTATGAAGTTCAGATTTTCATTCATTCATAAAATTGTAATCTTCTGCTTTCACATTTCACTTGGATATTTTCACAATACTCATTTTTCTTGTGCTTAAACAGTAAATTAATTATGATTATACCCAAGACATTTTGATACTCTAATAAAGTTAATTGGAATTAAATTATTAATTCTAATTATAAGAAATTAAATTAATTAAAGGAAAATTAATTATTTCTTGTACTGCCTTCTTCCATGTCATTAGTTACTGATTTTCAACATTTTCATGCTCAGTTTAGAATAGCTTGCTATACCTAACATCACCACATAAAGTATACTGTTTAACAGCCTACTTTATATCTTTGTTTACTTGGAAAATCTATATACCATTTTCCCTTTGATATTCTTTCATTAATTTTTTTTTTACTGACAAAACCATGATCACTCTGTAGTATGCTGAGTAGACAGAAAAAGAGAAGTTGCTAGTATAGCTATAGCAACACAAATCTGTAGCAGAAAAAAAGCTTTGCTTATAGGGCTTTGATAATACTGTACACCAAACTGAAAGAGGGTAGATTTATATTGAATATAAGGAAGAAGTTCTTCACTGTGGAGGTGGTGAGGTGCTGGAACAGGTTGTGGATGAGGTTGTGGATGCCCCCCCCCCGGAAGGGTTCAAGGCTAAAAGCTTTGCTTATAGGGCTTTGATAATACTGTACACCAAACTGAAAGAGGGTAGATTTATATTGAATATAAGGAAGAAGTTCTTCACTGTGGAGGTGGTGAGGTGCTGGAACAGGTTGTGGATGAGGTTGTGGATGCCCCCTCCCCGGAAGTGTTCAAGGCTAGGTTGGATGGGGCTTTGAGCAACCTGGTCTGGCGTCCCTGCCCACGGGAGGGGAGTTGAAACTAGATGATCGATAAGGTCCTTTCCAACTCAAACCATTCTGTGATTCTGTAATGACAGCAATACACAGACACGTAAAGGACATAATTGCACCTAGAGCCCTTCTGCAGTAGTAACATGAATTAGAAGCACAATGACCTAAAATTCTTGTCCAAAATGCCCGCTCTGCAGTAAACATTAGGACAGCAGCTGTCTCAGCACTAGGAAACCACCACATCTCTTGGTAAAACAAACTCCCATGGGTTTACCTTGTCATCACGATGTTATGTAAAATAGCAGCTCTTCATCCTAGTGTGAGGTCAAAGCTACCGACGCCAGAGCACACTAGTAGCCAATATAAACACTACACTTGCAAAGTAGAACCTCTAATCTGCAAAACAAAGATGTGCATGTGCAAATCTGATATAAGCCAAAACATAGCCAACTGACTCTAAAGGGGAACATATAGATACAATTTCATACAAAGACACATAGCAAACATAGCTGTTTTGGGCAGTAGCAATCTATTACTAGCAGAAAGACACCCCTCAGGGTAGTATCAGTTATATGCTGACAACAATCAGTCCATTTTCAAAATTGCAGTCAGATTCCACTATAAAGTCATACCTTGATCACTTTGTTTTAGAGAAAGAAAAATAGCCTAAGATCAAGAGAACTAACTTAAGGGCAAAAAAGAACTTTTTTTCCCCCTACAGTACGGAAAACAATACAAACATCTGTTTTTATTTACGGTATATTACAGAAAAAAAGATGACACAAAAGAGAAGTCTTGGTTTGCCTCAGCATTTTATATCCTGGTAACAGGAAAATTACCATGCTACTACATTTAGATGAGTCCTGTATCCCCACATCTGATAATACACTATGAAGATTCTAAAAGTTTTGAGGAAAAAAAAAAAAAAGTCTGATACATTCCAGAAAAACATAGAATCACAAACTGATGCCAAAAATCTGACTTCAGTAGGCCCAGATTTCACCTCCAGAGCATCTTGAAATGCGTAGGGTGTTATTATCAGTCCCTTCAGCAAGACCAAGATTGGGGACATTAGTAAGATTTAAAAAACCAAACCAAACAAAAAAACCACAACCCCCCCAAAATCCCCCAAGAAAGCAACGATGACAAAATCCCTCCCTGACCCACCCCCCACCAAACCCCAGACCCCCACCAACTTATACCATACACCAAACCATGCCAAAACCCAGCAAACTGCAAAATAGCAAGTACCATAGTACCATGAGGACTGGCTATGCTGGAAAGGAAAGAGAAAATCAAGATGCTTTAGTATTTAACGGCATCCTTATGAGACTTGTGGCCCCTGGATTTTACTCCCGAAGAACTAACTCGTCTTGTGTTTTCTTGCAAAGAGGATTATTGCCATAAATCATTCTGAGGGTGTGCATCCTCAGAGATACAAGACATTTCTATTAAAAAGTCCTCTCCAATTTGTAGAAAAGAGACCAGTTGTCTATATGGCAGGTTTCTTTAGTTCCCAGTTAACTTTGCTAGGATTTTTTTTTTCATACGGTATCAGTCAACTCATGAACTGCTTTTTATTAATAAGCTTTCTTCAATTCTTAAAGATGTCTTAGGAAGCAAGCAAACATACAACCCCCCCATCTTTGTTCTTAGTAAGCTGTCTTTTTCTGATCTTCTCAGATTAGTATCGGAGAAGCAATTTTTGCCCTCCTCTTTATAAAGAAAACACTAATTTTCAGCCATGGTACTTTGCATTCAAAAAACCTATGTAGCAGAATGCAGATCACTTGCCCCTGGAAAAAGAACATCTCTGGTATTACTTTCTGGTATTACTTAAATCTAATTGATTTGATTTTCTGAACATATCATTCTTCACTCACATAATTACCTTCTGAAATAAATCAGATAAAGTGTTGTCTTTTCCTCCCAACAAATATAAAAGTTATATTAATAGAATGTTATAGAATTGGAAGTGGAACAATGTGAACATTTGGGAAAAAAATAAATGAGTCTTTTTCAATACTTGCTTTATGAATGCTTTCTGAGTTTTTAATCATTATTTCACAATGTACTTACAAGATATGAAATCAATGAGCTATTTCAGTTTAGAAATCAAAACGTTATAAAAACCAAATAAGGTACCAATAGACACATGCTTTCATTTTAAAAAGAAAAATATTGCAAATCTTAATGAAAATGGTACTTGAGAACTGAGACGGGAAACATCATCTAGATTTAATAATGTTGTTATGTCTGCATATGTCAGCTAACTTCATAAAAGCTGTGCAAATTTATGCCAGGTCTCGACAAAAAAAGCAATGTGGAAATCCCATACCCTTTACATTTCAGTCACAGAGCAGAGCCATTTTTTACTAGCTCTGAAATAATGAATCCAATAACTGAGAGTTCTAAATAACAATTTTCTACTGCTGTCATCAAAACGAAAAAATGGGTAGAGTTGTTTTGTTGGGTTTTGTTTTTGGTTGGCTGGGGGGACATTGCAGCCCTCTGCAAGTCTTCTGACAGACCTCAGCAGCAACAGCACAGAGGTCGAGGAGGCCCTGTAATGTCAGAACTCACACAAAACAGCAGCAGAACTGGAGAGGACGCTTGAGCATCTATTAGCCTAAGAGCCTATCTATTGGCCCAAGAGTCTTTTCTAATAAGACTGAGCATGGACTTCCTTTGGATAGGAATTCCCTATCCCTTTTTTCTCCCCCAGAAGCTGTTGGTGCTTTTGTTTCTACAGCTATCATTATCTTATCACCATCTTTGTTATTCTGAAAATTTTTTCTGCATACCTGTATTGACACACCTATTCACGAGAAATACTCTTAAGAATAATACTGAGACATGAAAGATGAGGGAAGTTTCTTTTTTCTCTATAAGTAAAGACCACAAATGAAGACAGGACATTGTTCAGCGCATAAATACAATTTATAGCTTCAACTTGCCCTTGCAACAGTGGCACAGTCAGCCCAGCAAGTATTCCTCCCTCTCAAAAACTGTAATATAAAAGCCAAGGTGTCTGGCAAGGCTATATAGATAAATCCTAATACATTCTTCAGTCAAAAATTCAATTTGAGAGCGCATAGAATAAAACCACCTTCATCAGGCAACCAGCAGAACAAGACTCAAATTTCCACTACAAACACTTGCTCTCTATCTGACAATATTAAGCAAAAAAAAATTGCAAACACAGCAGGGAATAATAGTGTAGGAAACTAAGTCCTGTCTGCGAAATAATTTTATAATAAAAAAAATACCAGTCATATGAGAACTTTATCCAGAACAGATCACGGAGCAATCTTACTGAATTATCCTCCCAGTTTTAGCCAAAATTTAGCCAATTAGTCAGTTTACTCTGAGTTACACTGATTCCTGCATATTCCCTCCTCATTCTAGCAAACGATTTCCGAAGCTTCGTAAGAACACATGAGTAAGATTTCTGGTTTTACTGTAGAAAAATTCCATTATTACTCTACCATATTATTCTACCACATTCCAGAGTATGACATTTTGATATATCAAGCAGATAGGATTGTTACTCATTGCCTTTGCTATTCTTCAAAAGAAGTTTGTGCTATTAATTATCATTTTTATAGTACCGTAAGCATACAGCCTGATGTTAAATGCCTTTGTAATCAAAACTTCCATCCATTTAGCAGCCCTTAAAATGAAGCACAGCATCAAGCAGAAGAGGAACACTGATTTGCTATCTAGAAAAACCATCTAATAATTCAGAACATGAATCAATTAGCTATTATTTCAGAAATAGAAAATTTTTATCTGTGAAAGTTTCTACATTTTTCTTTGCTATTATATTTGGCTAATTCACTTTCTGCAGTTTTCAAATGAAACACAAGATAGAACGCGCTGTATTGTAAAGGTAAGAGGATAAAGTAACTTCATATTTTCTTACCTTTGCATTATAAGGAATATAATGCTTTGATAAGGCTTCGGGAGTGTGCATCCATGTCTTGTCTACAGAAAAGCAAAATAAAAGAAGCACTGAATAGGTTATTCAATTGTTAATTTAACTATTATAGTATCTATCTGAAAAACATCAACAACCCTCCTTTCACTCAGGTAAGTATCTGTCTGAAGTACTGATTTGGGCCGGAGGTAATTGTAGCAAAGCTCAAAATTTCCCGCACATTTACATGAAAGAACCAGTTACTTCTCTAGGGCACACTTCTTAATTTAACTGACTCGATTTACCATAAGAATTCCAACTCCTCCTCCCCTTCCACCCCCCAATGTATTTATTGGTCTAAGGTATTTCGCTGTTTCTGCATCAGACTAGTATTTTCTGCATCCTTCATCCTGACTGCATGCTGTGTTTCTAATGACATTTTTTGATGAATTATGGGGGGGTGTGTGTGTGTAAGAATTATCAAGATGTTAAAGAGACAAAGGAAATTACTTTGGAAAAATTATCAGAGCAATAACTGATAGAAAAAACCCTAATCCTTCCCACAAGAAAACAGAAGTAAGCGGGATTGTGGTAACTGATTCAGAAGTTTAGATCTTCTTTGATCTTTCTTTACACATCTTAAATGTATTTGCATATTTTCCTTTAATGATTTTCACATCACAAGACTGTGCTATCATCTTGGTTTTCCTGGCTCATGTTTCATATGGTGGCATGATGAGTTCTTTACTTGTGAAATACATCTTTCCTCCTCCTTTTTAATGTCCATTTAGAACGTACAAGATAACTGAAGGTGGAATTCCAAAACTGATTTTTATTAGAGGTTTAGAAACCATTTTTTGAAAATTTTATTTTGAAGCTTTTAAGAAAAACAAGATGTTCCAGAATCCTCAATTGTATTACCAACCACAGGAGAGATTCTGTAACACTGAGTAGTATTTTATACTCCACACATCCAATATTTAGTCATGTTTTCTAACATGAGACTACTCCTGTTTAAATCAGCATGAATTAAAGTCACAGATCTGAAACTTTATTGAATTAAGTAATAAAATAATAACTTAAAGGAAAATTCTACCCTTGGATATATGCAGACAATTCTCTTTGCATTTAATGGGAGTTGACACTAAACTAATAACTAAATATTTTTGAAGATACAGAAGACGACAAGCTCTTAAACAAGATATTCACCATAGTCACCACAGTAACAGCATCAAAACTGCCAAGCTGGAGAATTTTTTTTTTCTTAAAGCAAATTTTATTTTAGATTACAGTAATGTTCATCTCCATTACTGAAGAGTGATACTACCAACTCTTAACTAAGGAAGCATGGTTTCTCCATTCAGCAGCACTCACAAGTACGATTATGCACTAAAGTGGCTTTTCCTTTTAATTCTGGCTTGTGATTAGCATACTGGAATCAAGAACTGCACTCATTTCCCAGAATATTTTAAGATCTGAAACCTAATCTTTATTTTCAGTACAACGTCAAAACCTGATGTTATCCACACAAAAAAAAAAAAAAGCAGCGTGAATTAGGAATGATAGAATAAAGCCCGACAACCCAAAAGATAACCATGAGCATTCTATGCCAGCGGCTGAAAGCCACACAAGCAGACTGGTGATGGGGCGTGAGGGTGAGCCCCAGACACAGAGGAGAAGCTGGCACATAAGGCAGGGCTTCTCCCTGTCCCTCCATGCTTACAGCACGTGGAGAAGTGAAGACCTGCCAAGTGCGAATCTCAGCTCTGAAATACACATTCACATTGCTAATGATCGTGCTTTATTTACCCATTTCTACAGATCACCTGTTATAATAAGGGAGTATTTGTAAATACATCAAGGAAAATCTAAAAAAAAAAAAAAAATCTAAAAAATAAAACGTTGAATCTCTTCAACAACAACAACAAAAACCCAAACAAGCAGATTTCCACTCATTTCAGTGCCTAGTGCTACCACAAACAGGTCATAGGGCCATCACTTCTGAAGCAATTTTACAGGCAGACAATTGACTACGCAGGTACCAGTAAAACTAACTACTGCTTGCTCCCGTCCCCAAGCAAGACAAGCTCAAATCTGAAAAAAGTTATTTAATTTGGGAGCTAAATTTGAAAGGCAGCTGGTAATCTTTCCAATGTTATTATTGGCTACCCAGCTTTACTTTCAATGTTTTTGTGAAGTCACTCACTTGCTTACTAACCTGAAACCATAATGCTGTAAGGGATTCCAGCAAAGAATAGAACTGGTTGGAAAGTGTTTCCCTAACTGCTGGTACCCCTAGTTAAGGGGAAGATACGCATGGGTACTCCCAGCTCAAAAGGAAATCGGTAACTTAGCAGGGCATCAAAAGATGACTGGATTCTACAAGACTTGTGCCATTGATTAAAGAATTCAGTCAGCAAGTAGCATTTCCAACATCAACGTGAAGATCTTCAGACCTATGTCTCGCTGCGACACGGGTATTGATGTTTTCCACTGCTATTGGAAGCCCATTTTCTAGAGGCAGGTAACAATTACAGAGTGGTGGCACTTTTGAAAGAATTCTTAATGCTAAACAAAATCAATGCGAGGCAAAATTCACATTGATAGTAAAGACATGCAAAAAATCATGCTATTAACAGAGAAGTGTGTGACCAACGTTTCCTTCTGAACTGTAAGCTCTGATTTGGGACTTACACTGTTCTCAGCAGCTGTTTGAAATACTGCTTGGAGTTAGCCTGATTTCACAGAAGCTGAGAAATACCAAATTTCAGACATTTTTCATAAAAATATTGAAAAGGAAAACCTATAAAACAGGTATTTTTTAAAATACCTGATGTAGATGTGGCTTGTGATTGGCATGATTTTTCATTTTTAAAATTAATTTTAAATGAGTTTTCACACCTTAGTACTTAATTATTCATTCTGAAGAAACAAAATATGAAACCCTACAATAAAAAAAAAAAAAAATCACAGTTCATATTATTATTTTATTAGTTACATAGCAGGAAGAGTTCTGGATACTTTATAGATAAATAAAACACTAAGCCATAAAGGACCAAATGCCTAGATAAAACCAAAACTGACAATGGCATGCATCTGATGTAACAGTAGTAGAAAGAGAAGAGACTTTTGCTATCATGCCAAATGAAAACTAGTTATTTTAGATCTTGTCTGAAGCTCTTAATCTAGGTTGCCTAAGCATTTACATTAAAGTTTAAATAAGTGCCTAGGTTTTTTTTGAGAATTGAGTCTGAGCATTAAAACCTAAGCAGAGTTTAGCTTGAATGAAGTATGAGAGATTCCAAGAGGTAAATGCCTAAGTATGTGGTGGTTTTGCCTAACTTACTGGTGCTGTGTGTGAGAGAAGATGGAAAAAAGGATCACTGTTCATAACTCAAGGGCAAAGGGTAAGCAGCAGCCCTGCTCAAAGAGGGTTAACAATACTGTAGCTTCTACATAACACCTCCTCCCACGCATGGCATGCTAACTGCGCACCACAGGCTTTTGGAGAGCCCCTGTAGCAGCAGCACAGCATCCCATCCAGTTTTTAAGAGAATTTGACTTGGGTGAGAGCTTCTCAACTTCTGCTCCCCACCAGCATACCCTACTCTGCTAAGGGTGGTGGGAAAACTGCATATAATTAATTAACCTTTGGAAAAGCCGGGGTTTGATAGAATTGCAAGGGTGGAGGCAGCGAGTTGGGCGCTTTCATTGTCAGAGGATTAACTGTGCTCAGAACTGAGACTTCACTACTTTCTAGTCCCCCTTGAATCACACCGGTCCTCTACAGTTTGCATTCCATATCAAATGCTGGTCACCACACAACCTGGGGGCACCAGCATGAGTCATTTCAGAGGCCTCAGTGATGCTGGGAAAGCAGAACACACTGACAAATCACACACTGAAGTCAAAAGACTCGAGGACTACATAAAGTATCCAGAACAATTGTGCTGCACTTAGTGGAGGATGACATTAGGTAGGGGAACAGCACAGCTGACCGTTTATCTAGCAAAAAGGAAAGCAATAACAGCACCAAGAAATTGTTTTTCCTTGAGGTTAATTTCTCCACACATTACTGCCTGCAGATATTACAGAATGGATTTAGTAGAGAGGCACTGATAAACTATTTTCTAAATGGCAAAACAATGCTCAACAATACAAGTTTAGTTAACTGCTTCCCTGAGCCCCACTTTCATTACTAATTCATGTATGCTAAAAATGGCTCTACTTAACTATGTTTCCAAAGCATTTACCAAAGCATATGCGACCTAGTGTTATAACAGGTTATAGTGTTATACCCCATGTTATAACAAAGACTCCAATTTAAACTTTTTTTAATGTGAAAATACCTTCATTTCTAGAAGATAAAAACTAAAGCCTTTATCCTTCACTGAATCAAAATTTTTGTCATCAAGGCTGGTTTTGTTGCTAAGAGAAGAGATGGAACTGTCTTTTCTTCCTGCTTTACAAAATTTGCTATGGAAAGACAGCTCTATGTGACAAACAGCCCAGTAACAGTCTCCTGAAGAAGAAAGCATCCCATGAGATCAGTGCTACCCCTAGGCATTACTGCCTCAAAGAGCAAATCGCTTATTTGCTTCAGTGTGTGTTCACATGTATCCGTATCCTTCATTTTTTCTAGATTATCTATTTTTGTATAAAGAAAGAAAACCTTCACAATGGGACGTAAAAGAATTGCCACCCTGTAAAATAATGTCCTTTATCCCGCACTGCAAAAAAACCAGGCAGGTTCTTGCAAACCTCACAGAACTCTTGCAAACAAGGTAGGATCTGTCTTCTTGACTATGTAGGCAACAAATCAACTGATACGCTGAGCCACGAGATGTAATGCTTGTTACTAGAGTTTTCATCTGAATGCAATAACTAAACATTATTAACAAACATAAATATACCCATATTCTCCTACAATTCAGCTATAGTATTTGTTCCAGCCACCTTCTAGATGAATAACAGAACACAATCTGTGGCTAACAGCAGTGATTTAGCAAAGTTACTACCAGGTTACTATGATTAAGCAATTGAAATTACGAGTCAGACTCTGCCCTAAGCACATATAAGTATCAATGTACATAATTCAAAAATGATTACTTCTGGGTTGTTTGGTATGTTTTTTTTTTTAACATAAAAACATTCTTTGGAGCTATATTTATTCTTTGCCAAGACAATGGAGCTGTATCTCACTAGAACAGAGTGAGCTTTGCCTTTCCGTGTGCTTCTCATAATTATATTTAGGACCTTATGAATGGTTTTAAACGGCTGGCTACTAAAATAGCAAAATGATATCATAGAATGCTGGGCTGGCACAGTTACAATCCTCCAATAGTAAGACTCACTGCATAACCTACACATTTTACAGCATCCGTTTTTAAGATATTTTAAGACACCAGCTTGTAGGCTTTCACAAGAAAGGAAAATAGGATCAAAATAATATATTAGTGCAACTGATCTGTGATTAGCAAATCTTCACTTTTGTACTTCTAATTTGTTGACATTAACTTTTAAAAGTTAAGCTTCCTAAATCAAAGGGAAAAACAAAGAAAAAATTCTGAGCTATTTAGCCTGCACCTCTTCCATCTTCTTGCCAGAAGAGCTACACTGTGTCTTTGGTAAAAGCTTCTAGCTGAAGTTGAAGAAGAGGTTACTGGTACAGTATAATTTATTTTAAGTGATCACATTTCACAAGTTTTCACTAAGAAGTATGTACAGAACAAACCTCCAGCTTCACCTTTCACTTTTGGAGTCAGAGTTCAGTCAACTATTCCAGTATAACTATAAATAAATTTGGAAAAGCATCAACTAATCTTGTCAAAAACTGTGTTAAAGGCAAGTTTTTTAAAAATTTCAAACTGTTCAAGTAAGAACATTACATGTATCGCAAAACAAAGGAAAAGGAACAGAAATGTGAACCTCAATACAGTTAAAATAAAATTTTAGTTTCCTAATTCAGGAAGAATAAAATAACGTAATGGAAAAGTTTCATTGGAACTTTTTTGAAATGCCAATGAACTGCAAAGAAGTGAAAGGAGCAGCAGCCACCATTCTGAACAACCA
This sequence comes from Buceros rhinoceros silvestris, assembly GCF_000710305.1. NCBI lineage: Eukaryota > Metazoa > Chordata > Aves > Bucerotiformes > Bucerotidae > Buceros > Buceros rhinoceros. The sequence continues at coordinate 81,230 of NW_010407626.1, read as the reverse complement.
CAGTACACGTATCTGCAGCTTCCTCTTGCTTATGTACCTACGGTACATCCTTCTATGTACCTAAAGCGTTTGATTTCACAAAACAATCTTTTCCTGAGTGACATATTTTGAATGTTCTTTAACATTCTCCAACAGTTTCATGAGACAAAGTCCTATAAAACAAAGTAGTCACTGTGATTCCTAGCAAGGTCTGGCTGGTACACATCCAAATTTATTCCACACAGAATAATACATCTTGTCTTTCACTAGACATTCATCCCGTTAAGTAGCAATGTACCTATGTAACTCAAGCATTTAGGTAGTACCTTAGGGAAGTTACATGCAATGACTCATTTAGACAAGAACTCTACATCATACACTAACAACAACTTACATCAATAATTTATTGCCTTGTAGATCTCAAAAGATAAGTTGTGCAAATCATTTAACGTTCTGTAAATTAGGCTGTATAAACTTTAATAGCACAGAAACCAAAAAGTTTAAGATTCCTTCAATGCTGTTCCCACTCACAAGTCAGTATTTAGTGCTCTGTGGTTAAGCAGTGCGCGTATGTTCTTGACAGGAGCTCCTTAGGTTTTGCAAAGCAACAAACAGTTATTGTGGTAAATATCGTTAACTTGCCTAGAATATTCTTTAAAGCAGGCGATAGATAAGATTATTTCTGCAATACCTTTTCAAAGATAATGCAGATAATACAGCCAACAGGAAATTATCCTCCTATTTTCATGTTAACAGAAAGAAAAGAAAAATTAGTCTTATCAGCGCAGGCCCAACCTGAATCCTACGAAGAAAGTTTCCAAAGCATACTTCTCATTTGTAGCTATGCAGCCTCTGAAGACATACTGTAATAATTTATTTCCTGAACAATTAGAACTGTTTCTTCTGCTTCCAGAACATAAATACACGTACACAGTTGCATACAAATGCATACAAACCCACAGACGATGAGGGACTGGCCACTTCCTTGTCCCACCAACAGAAGACAGTGTGGTCCTTGCCAAATGAAGGTAGTAACCCTTCAATTCTCCTTGTTGGCACACCTGAAAGGGTACCTCCATAGCCAAATAAGAACAATATAATAGTACAAACTGTATTAAAAAAAAATAATTCAGTTACCAGTCCAAAAAAGGGACGTGGTCACCCAATATTGGCTTTTCACATGATCCCATAATTCAAAATCAAAGAGGAGTATTTGGAACACACAAAACCTCTTTGTGGAGGTATTACTAAAGCATTAAATTCAACTGATTTGTGTATCCAATTGTGTATCTGACAATTAAAGTATTTGCTTCAGGACTGTACTTATCCCCTTTACTCTTTTTGGGGTTCACCTGTTGTCTACTCAGTGAGAAGAAGAAATAAAAGAGAAAACATTTGTTATCTCTCTAATACAGCATAAGTTTACAATAGAAATCAAGATCATGTTACAGCCATTCCATTCACATGGAAGAGCATCCCATAACCTTTGATTGCATTTTTTATATGTCAGACCCCGCCCATTAAATGCATTTGTCTACACTTTCAAAAATAAGGCTCACTGCAGAGAAATGTTTTTGCTGAGACCTATGATTTATGACAAGCTATTACCGCAATATATTCCATTTAGTGTTATGAATACCATCACCATCTCATGAGCTGATGATGTGGCACCAATCACCAACCTTATGAACTGCTACCACGTGAGAAAAAAAAAAATATTACAAAATTAAGATTCTTGCCAACGACAGCAGTTTGGCATCGAACTTTGTGCCATATGTGAACTAAGGCTGATATTTACTCTGGAATGAAGGAGGACCATTGGAGTGTCATGAAGAATGAACTAAATTCAATTGTGATTCACACCCTCCACAACCTCACTGAAGTCCACTCGATTTCACATTTTGTAATTCAGAACTAAATTTAGCCCAAAGTAGACAAAAATACCTACATTTTTAGCACTATTTTGAGACACTAAAGAAGTTTTACTCCCAGAAGACCTGATTACAGTCATTCCATAGTTAGAAATGCCTCTGTCTAGAAGGAACAGTAGTTTTCTTTCATGTTTCTGGTGAGGCAAAAGCCAACAATTAGTAGTTAACTATTTTTTTTTTTTTTTTTACTTATATGCACCAGTTCTTCTCCCAACAGCTTTGAATGGAAGGCCACAGAATCAACGAAATGTGCCCAACTCATCTGGGAGAGGCACCTCCATTCACTAAAAAAATAACCAAACAAAAAACCCCATAGTTCAGATTCAATTTAGATACCAACAGAGTTATTTGAAAAATTTATCAAAAATGCAGCATTTACAAAGATCTCTTACAGGAAAATTATATCAAGTGAGCATGGTATCACACCCAATGTTAAAGGAAAACTTAAAGGTAAAATTAAGAGGACTCTTCAGAAACCAAGACCCAAACCTGGATTACATAAAAAAAAAAAAATCTCCTCACACCGCAGTAGATACACAAAAGTTTTCACAAGCTTTGTCAAAACAACAAAGCGGTAAGAACATACATAACGTTGTTCTTCAATTTGGTTTTGTGGAAAAAGGAAAGAGATTGTTTAAAAATATATATAATCTATAAAAACTACTTCAACAGAGTATACTACACTCATTGAGCAACAAACAGAAAACTGAATGTTTTTGTACGGTTTGTACAATCATATAATATTTCTGCAGAGAATTTTCTCCGTAACACATGTAATTGGTAGTCCTACCAACCTGTACTGAAGTCAAGAGAAAGGCTATTTTACTTTGAGCGGGTACAAAGTATTTTCGTATTAAATCATGCAACTTCAGCATGTGCTGACATCAGCTTTAAACCACAAAAAAACCTTTTTTTTTTTTTTTGTCAATATTAGTTCCTAAAGCTTGTTGCCCTATTATGTGAGCTCATGGCTAACTGATGAGAACAAATATTACAACTGATAATGCTAAAAGGTTCCATTTATTTAAGATTATTTCTTAAGTATTTCCTGAAACAACCTGAAATTGTTTAAACTTCATATTTTCTTCTATTTTTCATTGTCATTATTAGGATGAAAGGTGAACAGCTTGATTTTATCCAGTTTGAGACTTAAGCGTTATCGGCTAAGCCTTCAAGGAAAATGACTATCAGACAAGTAAAAATAATTGCAAGTAAAGTACAAGCATAAACTATCCAGGTTAGAAGTTCTGGTTTGTGCTAACTCTCAGGGATTCGGACAGTCAATGACTGTACCAGCTGTTTGAACTCAACACACCTTGTCACTTGAAGTGGCTGTTTCAAGTCCAAGCTGTGGCCCTCAAAAATACTTGCTCCAGATAAGATACCTGAAGTACCAAATTCTGCTGCAAAATGAAGTGCTGATAATACCTGTCCCGGTTTGAGCTAAACTTCCTGGTTTGAGCTGAAACTTCCTTGTTTTGGGAAATGGACAAATAGAATTATTCCATGCAAATATGGTAATTCCGCATTTAATTGGTTAAGGGAGTCAGGTGCAGCGTTATGTGTCAAGGCTTTAAAAACGCAGCAGCCGAGGGGAGTGTTCTCTCTCTCTCCTTCCAGACTCGCTGCATGGAGGGTTCCTGCCGTGGACCTGCTGGCAGACGTCCAGGCCCGACCAGGCCGGCCGGAGCCAAACCGGCGAGCGACCAGCCCGAGGCTTGAGGGTCTGCACCCCTCCCCGGATCGCTCTGTGAGCTCCCGGGCAGCGGCACGCA
>NW_010407626.1:69809-77122 GCF_000710305.1 Buceros rhinoceros silvestris | reverse complement strand
GTGAGCTCCCGGGCAGCGGCACGCAGGGAGTCGAGTCCTCCCACGAACCGACCAGCCGACCGGCCCAGGGCCTGAGGACCACACCTCGGGAATCGCCTGAAATCTACAGCCTCTGAGCCATCACTGCCGTGAGTCCTCGTCTAAATCGGGTGAAATATTTGCACTCCCAGCCATTTCGTGAAGGGAGTTCTCCTGCCGTGAAAATCGGCTGTGCACAGAATTCCCCCCCATCTCGCCGCGGGGACTGAGAGCAGCTGCCCAGAGGCTGCCTGCGCCCCCTCATTTCCCGGTGCGAGAAGAATTCTGCTCCTCGCTGGGACAGCGGAGCGAACCAAGGCCAGGCATCACTCCTATCTTCACTGTTGGCTGCCTGCCCAGGATTCTGATCTTGAACAAAGGAACAGTTTGTGCAAACCTCTCTTCTTCAGTTTTTCCTTTTTCCCCATCCCTCAGATTGTAACTATATGCATATATATATGCATAGAGTATAGTTATGCGTGAATTTATTGTACATTAAAAGTTTGTTTCAGTTTTTTTCCAAATGCAGACCGAGGTGTGAATTTCTTCCTTCCCCTTTGAACTCCTCTGTCTATTCAAGACAGAAGGAATCGTTAAGGATTCAAGGAGTTATTAAAGTTATTATTACCTCGGTCCCTCGACCCTTAACAATACTGAAAATGTGAGTCTGTGCTATAAAGAGATCTGCTCTGATTTTGGACAAACCTGCTGTTCCCATAACACAATACACATAAACACTCTTGTCACACATCGTATCTATGCAAAACCTTTTTCTTTAAATAAGCAGGGTTAATTTCTATAAGGGCTCAATTCCTTTCTCTCCTAGCATGTCATGCTTCTTTTGCAACTCTTCTGTGAATGCACAGGTTACTATCCAGCCTCCAACAGTTCCTTTAAAAAAATAACATACAAAAAAAAAAAAAAAAATCAAGAAAGCTTCATTTTAGTGCTTCTCTTCTTGTTTTGTCTATCAGTGTCCACGAATGAGGAAATGATTTCCTGAACACTTAGAAGGAAAGTTTTGTTGCTTGATTCAGGTGATGGCATGAGAACAGATTTCTTCAGCAAGTACAGCACAGTCCAAGTCATTCTAGTCACCCAGTTCGGGAAGATCAGAAGCTACGGCAATAGCTACTCTATTCTCTATAGGTATCATATTAAAAGGCTAGTATAGCCTGACGATGACAATGAGGTTTAAGGGACACATTCTATAATCTGCATGGCTCAGACAATCTTTAGCTATTATGAAAGTACCACTTGCAGCTATTTAAACTCCCCTCACATTCCCATGTATTTGAGACTGTTGTTCGTGCAGCTCCAAGGTAACAGACTGATGCAAACGTGTAATTAACATAAACCCTACCAGCACAGCCACCAGGAGACTAATTTGGATTTAGAGAGAACTGCTAGTGAAGTCACAGCACCAACACAGTTAACTCCTCAAAACATCCACCTGCTTGTGAACAGAAGAAATCCACAAATGACCCCACCAAACACAGGCTTGGAAACTTGTACCTCTGAGGTCTGGGAGTAAAACCAGAAATATAATAAAGGAAGTTCGGGATCTGAACCTGCTCTTAAATGCAGTTATGAGACACAAACGCTGATAGCCAAGCTTTTCTGAACTTCCACAGGCATGAAAAATTTGTAATTTTCACTTATTCTTGACAATTGCTTAACTGAAATTTGTGTTTCTCCTAAGATATAAGAATGGAAATGTCATGTGCATTACTACAAGTAAAATAAACAGATAAGAGTATTTAATTTCTCTGGTTGTGCAAGTTCTGAATAATTTTTAAGAATCCACAATAATTGCATTTCACTGTGTCTGACAGCTTCTTTTATGATACGTTTTTCTTGCTGAGGTAAAAAGAACAGCACACAAAATCATCAAAACAATAAAGCAAATATCCTTGAACACACTGAAATTCCAAGAATTTAAGTAAGATCAGTAGGAACTTTCTTATAAAGAAATAAAAACAGAAAGGAATGAATCCAGGCCCCTCAAATGACCCCATATACCTGAAGATAACTTTACAATTTGACCATAAATGCCAGATGGAGACATTGGCAAGGGCAACGAGAATTAGTGAAAGAGCTTTTTAGTGCTCTAGACACAAGTCAAAGCCCCGAGGTAATACCCCATAAAACACAACTAGTCTGTTTCTGAAAGACAGCAGGCCAAGTATCAAACATTAGTAGTAGTCATTAGGAAAAAAAGGAGAAAATTTATATGGTCATCTAGACAAAACAATAATCCACAAAACCCAAGCTTCCTTCCCAGTTGTGATAAATCAATCCACAATTAAAGAATATTGAAATGGTGTCTCAAATTATTTGGAAGAAGCTAGGCAACACTGTTAAGCAGTTGGTAGGTGTGGATCTCCTCACAGAGGTGTTACAAATATCTACACAAGAAAATATATCAATGCTTAAGATGAGCATGGACTATGGATTTGAGCTTCTTTCCTCAGCATCCACTGTGCTACTGCAAATGGTCAAATGGTCTTTCATCCGGTTTTGTAACCTTTGGGAAAAGTGGATCTTCCTTTTGCGTTCAAGCTACATCTGCTGATATTCTGGACTACTTACGTTATCTTGATTCAGCTGGCTTTAACAACTAAGTGTACTAGACACGAAAGGATGCAGCGATAGTATCATTTTGTGTGGTATAAAGTATGGCAGATTCCTCTTATTTCCATCTTTGATATTGATGCCAAAGTAGGAATTCTTGTTACATAAACAAGACATTTACAGTTATTCCAACTGAATTTACTCCTAGTGATTAAAGCAGGGGCTCTAGCTCCATGTGTATCCCATTAAAGGATTTTTAGAAGAACACATGAAAAATAAAGAAATTAGACCTACTGAATATTTTCTACGTTACATACAAATGGGGAAAATAGCAACAAAGCTGTCAGTGAAAAAGGCTGCATCTCTAATGTTCCATCTAAAAAGATGTTAAATTACAAACAGACCATGAAAAGAGAATGAGCGAGCCAGCAGAGCAGCATACATAATATATAGTGGTTTGGTATTCTTTTGGAAAGCATACCATTTCGGATTGCTACAAATTCAGAATAACTTCTTAAAGTTAAGAGATATCCTGCTGCATGAGAGATTTCAAGAATATTAAACACAGTTTTCTAAAATAGCTTTTTCAAGAGTAAGAACCCGATGAATATATATAATAAATACAGAAGTCACTAACTCTTTAGAAGTTTTAAAACCATCCAGCACATCCTTTGGTGAGTGCAGGGAAAAAAGAAAAAAGTGTAGGTACTTCATATTTTATATATACACTCATACACAAATGCACACCCCTCAATAAAGAAAATATTTTGAAGTTCAAGATAAGCCTTACCATCCAGAAAGCTCTATTACTATCAGTTGAGAACGCTTTGCTCTGTATATCTTACAAGGCTGCCCATTTCTCTCTAGTTAATTAGGAGTGATTATTCATAAGTACTCTCTTGTATAATTCTGGATATTCTAATGAACTTTTACAGGGTATTTATATCTCCCATGAAATAAGCTAAATTACTTACCTTTCTTCCTGCTAAAAGCACGATTCATGTTGAAAAATGTATCCAGTCAACAACGTTTCTGGGTTTGTGGGGTTTTTTTTCTCCCTGCTTCAACCTGCAGAACAATACACACATAAGAAAACAGAAAAGTCCGTTATTATATTTGGAGTTGACTCATTATCTTCATACTAAAGACAATGCAAATTATTTTAAGAATTCTGAAATAATTCAAAGAAATAAAAGGGAGGTGTGTTTTGCTGAGGAAGAAAATGCAGAATTGAGAAAATTTAAGTACTACTGGGTACTTGAACATAATACGGAAAGACATTTTAACGCTTTCTCTTCTCACCAAGCTGTCAGAGGCACAGAGCAGATGGTATTATAGGTATACATGAAGACAAATATTACACACAAGTAAGTTGGAAAGAAAGCTTTAAAGTGCGAACTACAAGACTCCATAAAAACATTCAGTTCACATTTGCACTGCCCTGATTTGTGTCATTTAGACTGTCAGATTATTTCAAGCTAAGCTTTCATCTTCATGTGATCTTGACATTCTGGAAAAAAACAAACAAACAAACAAACCACAGTATAAAGACTCTTCTTCACTCGGATTCAATTCAGAAAAAACTACTTTCTATCAGTGCAACTACCTCCTTGCTCAGCTTACAGACTGTACAATAATTTCTGTATTTTCTTCACTTGAACAGTAATACTCTCAAATTCTTAATTTTGATTCACAATATTACTTTAGAATTCCACTCCTTACCAACATCTCACAGCCAAAAAAATCAAAATGCAACACATCCAACACTATTCAAAACCATCCCGTTCTGTAGCTTATTTTCCTTTTCACCCAGATGTAGATATTCCCACCACTCCTTTCCATTCCGTTCAGCTCTTCCAGCCAAATTCTGCTCCAGTGCCCTTTCTCCTTCTCTGCTCTCAAAGCAGTCCAGTCAAAGGTGGAAACGAAAAAAATGAAAAATATTTAAAAAAAATTAAAAAAAAATAAATAAAATCAAAGCAGCTGGTATCAGATTATCTTTGAAATCAATTAGAACATCACCTTTGCTTTGAATAAAAACAGAAGTTAAGCCAGTATTTCAAATGTAAGCATCAAGATGATTGACAAATTCATTCAAGATACTTTATGCAGCTCATGAACACTTTTTGTGGTGCTTGTCCACCTTTTGCAATTTAATTTCAATACCAATTAAAGCAATTATATCCCAATTTCCATGTAAATAGTTGATATTTTTCAATTAGAAGACATGGGCAATTATAGCTAAAAACCACCTCAATCTTATTTTCAAATAATCACTTGTGGTAGGCTTCTTTTGCATACAATACACTTAGGATATATAAGCAATGGCGGAACTTTGCTAAGGGTGTTCACCTTCTTGAACTGTAACAGCAAAGAAAGCAGTTTTGAGTAAAAAGAGCATGCTTTCCCCACTTAAGATACCTCTGGCAGTTGTCCTGCACAGCCCCAGACCAATCACTTCAGTTCTCCATGACAGGATCACAACACATCCTTTTATGGAGCCGTTTTTTTTAAAAAAAAATTGTGAATTCCTGTCTTCATACAAGAGACTATTAAGTAACATATGCAAGATGGTTTACTGAGGAGAAGATCTCCTAAATAGAGACTATGCCCACACACCATGAGGCTGTTGACCAGCTATATTTCTAGAGATCACCATCCCAGTACTTTGTTTAACAAACAGAGCATAACCAAGCATGGTTTTTCCCTGTGGACAAGGATGTACCATCAGTAAAGCAATCCACGCTAACAAAAGCCAAAATTTATTAACTACTTACCTAAAAATAGATAGTTTTTGCCAAAAGTGTGCTCATAATTTCAATTCCAACGGCACATCAATAAAACAAAATATGGAAATTACTTAGGCAACAACTAGTATTAAGACACTTAATCAGGGTACTTCCACTTATCACAGAAAATGTTATTAACACAATTAGCTACATGCAACTGCTTTTAAAATTCAGACTCCAGTATAAACAACTTCATCAGCCTCTCAGATGCAAAAGCAGCAGATGGTTAAATGCCCTATAAAATTCTGCTATTTAAAAAAAACAACTCAAGTACCTCTAGGTTAATTTCAAATTCCTCAGCTGGGCTTGGGGCAAAAGGGTGGTATCAGACTGTCGTAAGCAGCACGGGTAAGGTTTTGATCAGGAGAAGAGCAAAGTTATGGTTAGATATATCTGTGATATCTTTGCTCGCAATATTCCAACAGACAAACAAGCAAAACTGTTAGAGCTGTTCCCTGATCATGGATGCTAGACAGGTTTTCTAGCAGAATATAATTTTGTTTCTGACAATGCTTGACATACGAAGACGCTGGAAAAAAAACAAAAAAGATATTTGAAAAACAGCCTGTTGAAAGCTTGTAATGCAGCCAAAAGGAGTGTAAGTCAGAAAATGCCATTACAGTACAGGTAGCCCTGTGCAGCAGGGTGGAGTCCTTCCCACCAAACCATTTCGTTTACAGAGTGTAAAGCAGTTGTAATAGAGGCATTAGGAATAGGAATGTAGACCAAACCATTTCATTACTCATCACCTAGGAAGACACACCTATGTAAAGAATGTTTCTCCACCTTACTCCTAGGACTTTTCCCCAGCTTTGTTCAGAAACCAAATGCTACCAGGAAATACAAACCTTCATGTGATTTCGCAAAAGGGTTAACTGACAAGTTATGAGGAGTTCCGATGGGTACACACCAGGGAAATTTCGGGTTATAACAGGTTATTTCTTTTGGGGCAAAGAGAAAAGAGACAGAGAAAGAAAGCAGAGAGAAAAGGCTTAGAAAACAATTTTATTAATCAAACAATAATAAAAATAGCCAAACGTCCTGGGCAGGGGGAGACACAACATTCTCAGTGTGACAGTGACATGGGCATATGACATGGGAAGTGGAGTCTTTAAGCTGCCATATCAAACTTTGAACAGTATCAGAGGAGTGCAAACATCCTCATCTCTTCTTCCCTTTGTCGTCACTGTCATTAACCCCTTACTTTTCATGGAAGGTTCTTCTCACAGTGAGGAGGCAACGGCAACAAGGCAGGGGGTGCAATGAAACTAGTGGATTTGGTATCTGCAGTGTTTGTAGGCATGAGTGCAAGGGTGGTAAGATTTGAAGCCGAAATCATCACCTCCATAATTAGTTTTTAACACTAACAATAATGTGGGTTGCTGTCTTCTATGCTTTATGCAGCAGAGGAAGCCGAACAAAGGAAGCAGAGTGGCAGCCTTCCAGGTTCCAGCACAAGCAACTGCAGTCCTCCTTGGCTCCTGAAACACTACCAAAGCTTCCACAGACATGTTTAAATGCCTGTGGGCTCCTTCAGAAATGTCGTGTTTTGATATGTTTTCTAAATTTAGAGCTGTCTCAGACAAGCCAAGAGAGAGGGTATTTAGGTAGGGGATGAATCAAACCACTAGTGTTACTGGTCTCATTTGTCTCTTATTTCATCTTAAAAACTGGGTATTCCGCAAGACTTATTCGGGGTTTTCCCCAGCCAGTCCCTTCAAACGGCATGGGCTATAACAATTACCTGGACTGAACCTTTTTTTGTATACCTCTTTTTTTAGTCCACAAATAATTCTCCCAATGAATCCTCCCTAGAGACCCCAAATTGCACACATCCATTCCCCCTAATAAAGGGGGAAAATAAAGTCCAGTCTGTCCCTTCCCTCTCAAACACACACACAGTTTCCATACAAAGCTAAATTTAGTTTCAGA
>NW_010407626.1:60376-69698 GCF_000710305.1 Buceros rhinoceros silvestris | reverse complement strand
CCTCTCAGACCCCAGCCTTTCAAGCATACTGGATAACATTTCTGAAAGAATGAAGCACAAAATGTCCTCAACCCTGTTTTCAAAAGGGCCGCAGCTCATAGGAATGTGTGACTCATTGACTTGCAATGAAACTTCAGCTTCTAAAGTGACTTCTGAAGGTAAGATGAGAAATTTCAGAATACAGTCGCAGCTTTAAAATTCTTTTTCTGAGTTAGACCACAACACCATGAAAATATTATCCTGATGAAATATGTCACATAATGAAGTAAAAACTGATATTAATAACAGCCTACATTAAGTGATAAAAGCAAATCAACGTATATCCATATATCATGATGTACTTCCTTTTCTATGACAAGTAACTGAAACACTAACTTGTCACAACACTTTCTCCTCTAAAACAGTAAAATCACAAGAAAAAGACATCTAAACGTCAAGGAACAAAATTCAGTGCAGGCCCGAACCTGCGCTCACGTGCAGCCTTTCTTAACAATCAGAAAGCAAGCAGCTCCATTCATGGTTATGAAAATACATGTGTCCTTTAAGTTTATAAATGATCACATAGAATAGTCTATAGGAATAAAAAGCACATCAGCATTTAAATAGAATTAAGTGCTATAAAAACTTGCAGGAAAAATACCTCTTCAAGATCCTCAAAAACAACACAGCTCTGTGAGCTTCACAGGAATTGAACAACTTTTCTGGCAGCTGAAGTTCTTAGCCTCTGCTTGGCCTTTATAACAGCACAGAAGCACAAAGGGAGTATGAAGGAGAACATTCAGTCACCAGAAATCTTTACTTTTAAAGTTCTATTAATCTCTGAATTTTCAAAAACTTTTGTTAGCCAGAATCAAGTGGCAGGCATACTTTTGGGCTGAAGGTAATTCTGCACAAGTCCAAGGTTAATTCTTGTAATTCTTCACACGTTCAGAAGAGGGGGCAAAATGGGTCAAGAACTGTCCTTCAGTCTAGCACACTGATCTCAGCCTAGCACACTGATCTCCCTGCTACCAAACTGCACCTTGCTGTTGAGATGATGACATTCTCAACGGGACAAATCTCAAACAACAACTCTGGTGGACCATCAGCCTGCAGTGGTGGCCCTAGAGCCTGCAGTGAGCAAGGCACGAAAGTGACGTGACAAGGTGGCACCAGGGCTCATCCAGTGTGAGTGAGGAGAAAACAGAAGTGGTCTGACAAATACCAGAGCAGCTGAAAACCATGTCCCTGAAATAGAGCTCACCTTCCAATATGCTCACTCTCCTTCTGTGAGGGGTATGGACAGAAACACCCTAAACTGAAGGCTACAAACGTGCCTCTGGTCTGACAGGTTACAACCTCTGTTCTCCCTAAGCCTCTGAAATCAGCTGAAAGGTACAGAAGAATCACACGTGCACTAATTTTTTTTTCTCTCTCAACCAATACAAGCCCAGTACTTCTGTGACAAGCATCTCCTCCCCTCCTCTCTGCCCAGCAAGTAGTCTTTCAGACCACAGGTAAAGCATTGCTCATAAAGTAGATCTGCCAAAGGTAGAGGAGTATTCACAGAAACTCTGGGGACAAGTAGACAGCAGTGTTTTGCTATAAATATCAACACCAAACAGAGACAAGGAATCAGAAAAATCTATATGAAACTCATGCATTTCATATCAGTTTCCAAAAAGTTTGGGAAAGTGTCTTTTTACTCTCCTATAAATAACTGGCTCTTTTGAATGGAAAAAAAGAAAATACAGATGAGTAACAGGTCACAAGGGGATATCACTGAGACATCTGATGGGAAAAACAACTCCTTAGGCAAGGTTACCACTAACTTTTATTTTACAGCAAGAAGAAATACCAGCATCAAGAAGAATGAATTTCACTATTAAAGAAGAACTCTGTAGAAAAATGTGTTTAAATCTGCTGCAAGCACTAATAAATCCTCAGACAATTTGCTGAAGGTACAAGATAAAGGAAAAACAAGAGAAATACAAAATTCACTTGTTTCACAAAACCAGTTCTCCACATCTGGCTTTTAAAGCATTAGAAAAGATATCTAATTTTAAAAATACTGTGGTTTTGGCAGATTTATTTGTAAACAATCATTTTTAAATTATGCTTATCAATGATTATGCTGGTATGTATTAGTGGATTACATTACGGAACAACCTGTACAAACAAACTGTACAAACAAAAGGAGTAATTTTAAAAACAGGAATATTGCCTTCTTGCCAAACTTGTTATATTTTGCAGGAACAACTGCAAATATTTTTATATTTTATATGTATTTTTATATAGAAAATATATTTTTATTTTGTTCACGATGATAGAATAATCATAACAGGGTACAAGAGGAGCTTCCTTTTTCCTCAAATCCACAAGTGTCTAGTGAAAGGTGGTGAAGGATTTCAGACATGCCAGCCTAATTTCTACTCTGTTGTACAACAACTTACAGGTGTCAGGTGCTTAGAGCCAGCAGAAAGGTTTTATACATGTTCTCTATCAAAGAACTCACTAACTTTCATCTGCTTCCAAAAGACAGACAGACGGCAAACATCTTGCCACTTGCAGACAAGAGGGTCTGTATGTGACATCCCATTAGCCGTTTGGTTATCTACCTGGAATCCAAACAAGATTTTTGCCTGCGCCACTACTATCAGATGGATGATGGAGAGCCTGGGGAGCTTTGCTAGTATTCTGTTTGGTTTTAACAGCATCGGAGTGAGATACAGCGATGGGGTCCACCATGAACAATAAACACAGAACAGTTCTTGAAACAATTCGGGGAGAAGATATATCGATTTCTCGACTTGCTGCATGAATAATTCTCCAGAACTTTCTTACGCAAAGCCCTTCCTTTTATGGATGTATACAGTTAAAAGGAAAGATATATCCTGACAGTGAATATAGTTACTTCTATGTTGGTATCATCCTTTCTCTTCCAGAAGAGCTGATTGCTCCATACACAATCAAGAGAAGCTAGTTATTTAATTATTGGTAGATTATTTTCAAACTCTCCATTGTTTTCATTACAGGGGAGGGAGGAGTATTTGAAATCCTTGAGTTTCCAACAACAGCATATTCTTACTAATCTTCTGAAATTAAGGTTATATTTATTATATTCATTGCATTTTCACGATCACATTGCAGAAAGTGCCAGAAAAGGCAGAGACAGAAAGACTCATTAGGTATTCTGAAGGAAATCTCCAAATAAAGCACAACAGTTTTAGAAATAACTTTGTTTCGTTCCACTTACAATGGAAAACTTACCACAGTTAGCTACCATTTTACTATTCTACTGGCCAAATTTGAAAAGTGCATGAGACATACCACTATGCACAACATGCTCAGCAGGTCCCGTAAGACCACTCCATGTGCCTTCCTCAACATGCAGCAAACTGCTGAAGTTCAAAAGCTGATTATGAGGAAGTGAGAAGCCCAGATGTCTGTTGAGACAGAAGCAATCAGAAGATTTCTGGGTAGGTACCAGGGAACCCCCAGCAAGGGAATAGTGAGGAGAAGTGTCCCTGTGTCTCCTACCACACACACACACCGCCCCGTCTATTATCTTTGCTCCTGTACAGACTTCACAGCACACATCAGATGCTTCTCTGCTGTCCTTCTCTCTCCAGGAACTGAACAGGCTCCAATTTATTATAAACACAAAATGAAAGAAATAATCACCCTTCCCCAAGAGCCCTGAACTATGACACTAAAGATGGTTTCACAACTCTTTGAAGTCAGTTTCAGGGTTGGTTTTTTCCTTTTTTTAATTGTAAAAGCTTTTTTGTTTTTTTCTTTTTAGTGTACAAGATGCAATGTTACCAATGTTATAATCAGGGTGTGTGGGATGGTATAATTATTTAAACCTATGTATCTGCAGGATTTAAGTCCGTACTTTTAGACCTTAATTTGTGGACATCGATTCAATGACCATCCCTCAAAGGAGAACCAGAACACTGTATGAATTCTAGGCATACAGATTGCTATGCAGAGTGCGTATATAATCGCTTTCTTATCTTTAACAGTCCAATTCCTATGATCATTTCCCTCCCAGTGCTAAAGGTCACATGTCAAGAAAAATCACTGTCACACAAATTTCTAACAACTCATTTTCTCATAATCAACTTATTAACATACTACATTCTTCTGCAACAACACATAAAAGAGTCATTCATTTCATGAAAGCTTACAAAATGTCATTCACTTCACAAAGACTTCTAAAGTCCACGATGAACACAATCCCTTACTATTAAAGTCAATACATTACTTATCAATGTTAATACATTCAGAATCTTTGCTTTAATTGCTTAGCCTTGAGGACAGCATTAAGTTGTACTCACACAGATGAGACAGGCTTTAAGTGATTGCAACAGTTTTCAAAATTGAGAAAAGTTGGCAATATCCATCTTGTCACTCCTACTAAATCAATCTCAGAGTATCTTGAAAACTAGATTATACTGGATTTTAGGTTTTATTATGTTACATTTCTTTAGCTTACCTTCTTTAGCTCTTCTGGATACATTCTGAACAATCCTAACATTTCAAAGACATGGTATGAAGTTAAAAGCACAGATATGAAACTTACAACATAATATGACACATTAATCTCCTCATCTCTGTCTTGTAGATCAGGTATGTGTTCAAGCAGTTCATTATAATATACAGAAAGGAGAAACATTCAGGCTTTGCACACTGTTATGGTTATAGTGATTCTTACTTCAAGATTTTGGTAGGTGATCCATCCTAGAGTAATTTAGTGGAAATTACTGAGATATAGAGTTCTGCATAATAGAATTTCCAAGCAAGCAAGACAAATTTCTTCAATTTTCCTGGGTAAGAGTGCTCTCCATCTTTTAACACAGTTGGTACTAGGGGGAATGTGTAGTTTTTTAAAAGCATAATAGATCACTGAGTTTAGACTCAAACAATTATCACATCACACAGAATGGTACTAGCAGGACAATTCTAGTCCCTGCTCCAATCAACTTCCATGCTGCAAGTCTAACCTCATGTTCATGCTTTGTTTAGCTTTCCACAGAAAAATCCTCAGTGAGGCATCTCCAATATTTGGGGATGAGAGAGTGGCTTCTCCTGTCCTTTACAAGCATGTTATACTTTGACAATGATCCTTAAATTGCTATGCAGAGCAACTAACTCCCCAGATAGGCACCATTCTGTGCTGAACCCCCGGAAGCAGAGGAGAGAAATAAATACAGGTCATCCTTCTAATTACACGAAGAAAAATCAGACAACTGCTAACCGCAGATTCAGTGACTGATTCCATAACCGAACTGCTTGATATAAAGTAGAGGGATGTGAAAAGGAGGTACCAACACCTGTTATGTTTTCAAACAAGGAAGAACATGTGTTCAACTGCAGAAGGACCATATTAAAAAAACTAGAAATGGACCTTTGCCTGAAAGTTCCCTACTGAATGGCTTAAATGCCTATCCCAGGCATTTACTTCCCCTTCCTTGCTATACAGGTCTGAGCTACCAGCTCTGGTTTGGGTACAGCAACTAGATTTGCAAACACTGAAGCAAAAATGTGAGTTACAGAGCACCTCAGACCTTTCAGAAAACTTAAGCTTCACTACCAAGGTTTAAGGAACTCAGCCCATGGATTCGCAGTGTAACAAATACGACCCCACTTAAACCAGATTTTCAAATGTATTTGTGCAAGTGAAGGCTGCAAGTTAATTGCACTTGAACTATATTCACGCATCTTTAATGCCTGTCCCTATCAGTCAGCACCAAGCATCTAAATATCCAGTGCTGACTTCCTTGGGAAGTACAGCTCATGGGGGCTAACAGCTCTTCACCTGTATGATGAGCAAAACTCCATCAGCGTGCATATACTCTTTCATGAGATCCTTGTAACATGCAGCCACAGCGCTATCTATGATCTGTCTATGATTACTCAGTCATGTCCTGGATAGTCATCACCAGACACACAGAGAGAAGAAACAGCAGCAAAACCACAGAACTACTCTCTACTGCATTCAACACTGCTTTCAGAAACCAAACCTAAGGAGTCACTTGGTGAAAACATCAACATAAACCTGTACCCTACATCCAGCTGGAATACCATGCTGTTCTCTCCTCCTTCTTCTCCCAACAACACCCATTGGCATTACCAATTTTATGAATCACGCATAACTATTCAGATTACTTAAGTTACTTTGAGGTCAATCTTATAGAAACAATACTGGTAGTCACTAATGAAAATTAAATGACTCAATGTTTTGGGTTTGTGTATTCAAACACAACTTCACAAACACTTCCTGAATATTGGTTTTCCAAAATGCATTAATGTTGCTATACAATCAAAGAATCAACCATACAAAAGAGAGATCTGAGCATCTCTGCTGATATTTATGTACTTCACAGAAGCTCATTTCAAAAGAAATAGCAAGGAGTAATGAAAAAGAACAAGCTTGCGTGAAATTACAATCTTAAACAGACTCGCCTCTACTGAATTTTTGAATCTTTGTAAAAAAACTGAACACAAAGGTAATAACTGAGAATGCAGCAGCTTATGAGAATTTCTGTAATAGAGAATAGTCATTGTTTACGAGTGCTGTAAAAATCCTGCTCAAATACACCACATTTTTAGCTACAGTCTTCTGCACTTTTCCAAACCCTATTCTGATTTAATGGAAAACTTAGGCACAAAGACTCAAGGAAAGCTCATTCTTCAGAAACAGTTTGAATATATATGCATATGCATAGATGTGCCCTCTCAACTGTCTCACTAACTGCATGTGGACAAAAAGGACTGTTACTGAATTCTTACAAACATCTTTGAATCTGCCTTTAAAAGAAAAAACAATTAAGTACCTGTTGAAGTACAGCAACATCCAGGTCACTTGAGAAAAACAGTACTTCTTAAAGAAAGAAATCAGTATCTCACCAATACTGATGTAAGCCACAGAACAAATTTCCACATATGAAGAAAGTATTAAGAAAAAATAGTTCTCTTATGGTTGGAGGTGGGTACAGAGATGAAAATCAAAATGACTAAGTAGGAGTTACCTTGAAAACCAAAACCACAAAGCATTATTTCAGCTAGGAGAAAAAAGTACATACAAAATCACTGCTACATCCTGGTAAGCTGGAAAGGAACTGAAAAAGAAGTATTGGAAGCTGGGCGTGATGGAGATATTAGGTATTAAAGCGTATTAGTGGATAGAAGTCCCTGATCACTCTGCCAGACCCCTATGCTCCTTTTTCTTCACTTCATTTATAACTGGGCATGCAAGATCTAATTTGTTTCTTGAACCTCCTACACCAAAGCTTTCTCGAATTCCACAAATGATTGCACAAAATTAACCTCACCTTTGTATTTTATCCAAGCATGTATGTCTCTGCTAACTGTATTTTCAAAACTATTACCTCGCTAGTCACACCTCAGTGATATTTTTAAAAAAAGGTTTAGTGTTGTGTGTTTAACCTTCCAGAAATTATCCTTTATTATAACCAGACTGACTTTATTATAACCAGACTGACTTCTTCAAGAAAGCACAAGAACTATCAATATCCCCAATGTTTTTAAACTGCATCAAAATCAGAAGCAACAAGATGAGAGCTTAATTACTACTGGAGCCAAATTAAAATATTCTTCTCACTTGGTAGCTCTTTCAAAATGAGAATATTGCTCAAACTGCTGGTATATGAATTCTTTTCATGCAGCAAAACCCCAGCATGCTGCCACTGAAACCTGAATGGCTTTAACACCCAAACTAGCGTCTACACTGTTTAGTAGGTATTAACTTTTCAGATGTTGTTGGAATCAAGCCAGCAGGAAATGAAATATATTTTGCAGTGTAATTTATACATACACACATAAATTATACATACACACAATCAAACAGCAGCACTTAATAAGTACCTGAAAGGAAATCTTAAATCTCAAAGAAACAAACTACAACAAATTCACCAACCCCTGAATTTCCTTAAAATTCTCTGGGGAGTATCATAAGCCATCTCCATGCTCCTTTCCCCAGGGTGGGGGGAAGTCAGAATTAATAAGCCAAATGATTATTTCTGGAATGACAAAGGAAGGTAGTTACTTGTTAATATGGGGGAGGCATTTCTCTCCCATAACGCAGTTCACGTTTATGAAATCATTCAACAAAGGATGCAGAAGCATCTAGTGACATTGGGTAAACTTTGTGAGTATTCCTATGAGATCAGTATCATTCCACCTCATAGATGCCTAAGTTAAGGCAGAGACACAACACATGGCCTCTCAATGGCACTGGAAGATTTGACTCCTGCAGTAAAACCCAGGACTTCCAAATTTCACATTCTTGTTTAAGGATTTCTCTAACTGAAAATATTTTCAGCACATGAAAATGGAGATAGTTTCTTGACAATTTTTTTACAGCAGCTTAGATAGTTCCTGTGTAATTTGCAGTTAGTGTAACATTACTACAACCAGAATACAACTTGTCAAACTGAAGTTCTCACCACTATTTCATTAACTGATCGCTAAGTGGAGGTTTCAAAGCAGAAAGGGAGAAAAGTGGAACTACAAACAGGACACTGTGCCAGCTTCCACAAATCTTATGGCCCCGTTACTCATGTTGTGACCAATAACGTAGCTAGAATCCACAAAAGGGGATGATGACACCCCTACCTGCTCCTGCCCTGACCCATGGAAGGATTACTGTGCCCATGTAATACTGTGAATCACTGAGCTTGTACGTATTTGAGACATTCACCATGGATTACAGCGATGCTCACAGTAAACACTCTCCCCGCCGTGCCTTCGGGATTCTTCACAGCAGTAGATATTCTGCTTTTCAAATGGGCCTCGCTACCCATCGAAGCTTAATGAGCCATTTTGATACTGATGGCATCTCATATTCCTTGCTGTTGCTCTATGAACATAGTTCACTAAGTTCTTTGCCAAATGATACTCTTCGTTTTAGATGTTTATATCCAAGGAGTTTCTCCAACTGCCTGGAATTAAAGAAGGAGCAATTCACTACCATACCTTGAACTCCTCTCAATTATCTGATTTAGGAAATAGTCGCATATTACCATATAATTTTCTTGAGCTATTTGCATTCAATATCAGAAAACTTTGGATTAAGTGTGCTTTTATTGCGTTTTAATGACACTAACGGAATATCTTGTCTTCAAATACTTTGCCACATCAGCAGTCCTAAGATCTTGCAGGACTGGTCTAAATGTGTGGCACAAATACAGGTCTGCACTGTTCCATACTTAGCTTCCTGTCAAAAGGCTGTTATTTACTTTGAGTTTTGCTTTAACAAAAAAAAAAAAAAAAAAAAAAAGAAAAGAGAGAAAATCCAACAACAAAACCCAAAAAA